>NC_034187.2:9382977-9430477 GCF_002021735.2 Oncorhynchus kisutch
TTGTTCCACAATAAATATATATTCAATGAATCATTTGATATTTACTGAGGGCCTGTATTTGGCAGCACTCCAGTGTGGATCCCCCCAATGCCTGCTTACTCATCTGTGTGCATTAAAATGCATTTTACTATAAACTGAAAAATTACAAAATACGTACATTATAAATGATGTTTTGGACTGATACACTATATATAGAGGAGTATGTGGAGTATGAGTATGTACTCCTTCAAATTAGTGGATTCTTCTATTCCAGCCACACCCTTTGCTGACAGGTGTATAAAATCAATCACAGCCATGAAATCTCCATAGACAAACATTGGAAGTAGAATGGCCTTATTGAAGAGCTCAGTAACTTTCAACTTGGCACTGTCATAGGATGCCACCTGCCCAACAAGTCAGTTTGTCAAATGTATGCCCTGCTAGAGCTGTCCAGGTCAACTGTAAGTGCTCTTATTGTGAAATGGAAACCCTACCTGTCTCTGGAAGCAGCGTCGGCACAAGAACTGCCCATTGGGAGCATAATGAAATGGGTTTCCATGGTCGAACAGCCTAAGATCACAATGTGCCAAGCGTTGGCTGGAGTGGTGTAAAGCTCACCCCCATTGGACTCTGGAGCAGTGGAAACGTGTTCTCTGGAGTGATGAATCACGATTCACCAACTGGCAGTCCAACGGATGAATCTGAGTTTGGCTGATGCCAGGAGAACGCTACCTGCCCCAATGCATAGTGCCAACTGTAAAGTTAGGTGGAGGAGGGATATTGGTCTGTGGCTGTTTTTCATGGTTTGGGCTAGGTAGCTTACTTCCAGTGAAGGGAAATCTTAATGCTACAGCGTACAATGACATTCTAGACAATTCTGTGCTTCCAACTTTGTGGAAGGCCCTTTCCTGTTTCAACATAACAATGCCCATGTGCTCTTGTGGCTGAATGAAAGCAAGTCCACACAGCAATGTTCCAACATCTAGTGGAAAGCCTTCCCAGAAGAGTGGAAGCTGTGATAGCAGCAAAGGGGGGACCAACTCCATATTAATACCCATGATTTTGGAATGAGATGTTTGACGACCACGTGTCCACATACTTTTGGCCATGCAGTGTGTTTAGCAGATGTTATTGCGGGTGAAGCAGAAAAGCTTGTGCTCCTAGCTCCAACAGTGCAGTAAAATCTAAGAATACACAACCATACACATGTAGGTATTACAGACTGGGTCAGGGAGATTTGGAAAATGTCAGTGAAGACACTTGCCAGTTGGTCAGCGCATGTACACATCCTGGTATTCCGCCTGGCCCTGCAGTCTTGTGAATGTTAACTTGTCTACAGGTCTTACTCACATCAGCTATGGAGAGTCTGACAACACAGTCGACCTGAACAGCTGGTGCTCTTATCCATGGTTCAGTGTTGCTTGCCTCAAAGTGAGCATAGAAGGCATTTAGCTCATCTGGAAGGCTTGTGTCACTGTGCAGATCGTTGCTGGGTTTACCTTTGTAATCTGTAATAGTTTGCAAGCCCTGTCACACCCGAAGAGAGTAGCATTTGATCTGTATTACCTTGTGTCACTCATATATTTGTTCGTCATTTTGAAGTTGCAAAAATGGTCTACGCTAATGTTGAGGTGATTCCATATCCCTCATGTATTTATTTCTCGGCTATAGGCTATTTTAAGATTAATATCTAAGCCCTCCAAACTATGTGCTAATGATCATATATTTAGACTATTTCATCTAACTGTTGGACGTTTTGGTTCTTCATTAAATTATTTTCCGCCATCAAATAAATATTATTTTTCTTTTTCAAATAACTTGCATATATTTAAATACCTTGAAATATTATTTGGTTTTCTGAGAGGTGTTCAAAATACTTCCAAACATGATTTGTTTTTCTTCTTCTACCTCTATTTGAATATCAAAGAAAATAGTTTCAATAAAATAGCCTTTTATTTTTAGCTCTTTAAAAAACTACACTTGAGTAACTATTGTGTGTGTGTGTGTGTGTGTGTGTGTGTGTGTGTGTGTGTGTGTGTGCGTATGTATGTATCCCCACCACACAAACCTTCTCCCTGGCCCTGTGTAGATCTCCTGCTCCTCGTGTGTGTGTGCGTGTGTGTGTGTGTGTGTGTGTGTGTGTGTGTGTGTGTGTGTGTGTGTGTGTGTGTGTGTGTGTGTGTGTGTGTGTGTGTGCGTGTATGTATGTATCCCCACCACACAAACCTTCTCCCTGTTCCTGTGTAGATCTCCTGCTCCTCGTGTGTGTGTGTGTGTGTGTGTGTGTGTGTGTGTGTGTGTGTGTGTGTGTGTGTGTGTGTGTGTGTGTGTGTGTGTGTGTGTATGTATGTATGTATCCCCACTACACAAACCTTCTCCCTGGCCCTGTGTAGATCTCCTGCTCCTCGTGTGTGTGTGTGCGTGTTTGTTTTACATTCTCGTCAACCCCAGCAGTATATATGGGGCCTACAAACCCCAGCAGTATATATGGGGCCTACAAACCCCAGCAGTATATATGGGGCCTACAAACCCCAGCAGTATATATGGGGCCTACAAACCCCAGCAGTATATATGGGGCCTACAAACCCTAGCAGTATATATGGGGCCTACAAACCCCAGCAGTATATATGGGGCCTACAAACCCTAGCAGTATATATGGGGCCTACACTGTACGGTACAATGATGAACCACTGATGACTCCATTACTCCCCTGATATTTATCATTTCATAAAGCTGCTCCATGACAACACTTAAATTATCCCCTCTCTGATCTCCTCCTGTAAAGACATGCAGAGGCTGAAAAACGAGTTCATCCCGGAGCGAGGGAGAGGAGAGATAAATCAGAGATGGAGGTGAAGGAGATGGTCAATGATCGAGCCGCCCTCCCTGCTCAATAGCCATGATCTAAAGCAATGCAAATCTATGCATACTGTTAGACAGGGTAAGATGGAGGGGGCAGGGGTGAGAAATTGGACCGAGTTAACAACCGAGTTAACAACCGTGAGGAGATGTCGCCAGGGAAATATCATGGTTGGCGTTTGAAAGAAAGGCTTTGATAAAGACAGCAGAAGTTTTTCCAACCCGACAAAGTAAAGAGTGAAAGATAATGAGCTGGCAGTCGCTCAGATCAGAACTAAACTGTACAGTATAATGATGAATATTACAATGTACAGTATAATGATTAATACTACACTGTACAGTATAATTATGAATACTACACTGTACAGTACAATGAAGAACTACACTGTAAAGTACAATGATGAAGAACTACACTGCACAGTACAATGATTAAGAACTACACTGTACAGTATAATGAGTAATACTACACTGTACAGTACGGTGAAGAATAACTACACTGTACAGTATAATGCATTCATTTCAGAGGGGAGTTTCACTTTTGTTTTTCTACTGTGCCTGGATATGAACTCAAAGGGAAAACGTTACATTGAAAGGTCCTTTATGTATGTTTTCCCCTTAATACTGAAGATTTTCTAGTAAGTCAATAGGAAATGTAAGATTGTGTATGAAATGTTCAATGTAATATTTGTCATTGTTCTCTGACCTCATTGTTCTATAGGGGGGGAGGGGAATTATATTGAAACTAATTATCTTATTCGTCGGTGTGTTCTTGTCCACTTCCTGTCTGTGTGTTTTTGTCCACTTCCTGTCTGTGTGTTTTTGTCCACTTCCTGTCTGTGTGTTTTTGTCCACTTCCTGTCTGTGTGTTTTTGTCCACTTCCTGTCTGTGTGTTTTTGTCCACTTCCTGTCTGTGTGTTTTTGTCCACTTCCTGTCTGTGTGTTTTGTCCTTCTGTCCACTTCCTGTCTGTGTGTTTTTGTCCACTTCCTGTCTGTGTGTTTTTGTCCACTTCCTGTCTGTGTGTTTTTGTCCACTTCCTGTCTGTGTGTTTTTGTCCACTTCCTGTCTGTGTGTTTTTGTATACTTCCTGTCTGTGTGTTTTTGTCCACTTCCTGTCTGTGTGTTTTTGTCCACTTCCTGTCTGTGTGTTTTGTCCACTTCCTGTCTGTGTCCGTGTGTTTGTACCTGTGTTTCTGTTTCTCCTTTCTTTTGTGTATTTTGTTTTGTTCTTCTTCCGCCATGTGTTTGGCCCATGAAGCAGACGACAGACGACATGGTGTCTTCGGCAGAGTGTTCCAGTGATGACGAGGACCTGGAGGAGTGTGACTCTGGCCGTGCAGGTGGGCTAGGTTAGTTTCCCTCTGCTTGCTCTCACGCTGCTCTATCTCTCACTCCATGCACACCTGAGGATCAAACACTGCATCCTATACAGCATCGTAACCCCATGGACACACAAAGTGTAACTTCCAAAGATAGGAACCCAAAGGACAAATTATGGCAAGACTGGAGATTTGTTACGTTAAAATCTGACTGAATTACAGAAAACATAATACATAGCAAAGTGGAAAATAGTGAAATCCGTCATGGACTATTCATATTATAAAATCATATATGTTGCTTTCAAAAACACTGTAAACCATATTAGTTTGATGATTTACACTTGCCCATGGGGTCGTCTGAAGTGGTTAACATGGTCACCAAAACACATGCAAACCTTGTCCTCTCAGCGTTGAATGAGAGAGAAAAAAAAAAGACACAGTTAGTGTGAAGATGTGCCATGTTCTCTGTGTTGATGCTTCAAAATGTATCATACCGTGTTTAGGTCCAGTGCTCTATCCATGTGGCACTGTCCTGACTTGCATTTTGACTCATGATACATTTTGAGATTCTCTTCTTAAATATTTGCTTTTAGTGAAATGACTGCGTGATTAGATATCTAGTAGGAATTAAAGTATTGACTCATTCATGTGTGTTTGTATTTCATTTTTAAATGTTTCCATATTTAGAGGCTTGCACTGTAAAACATTTAATAGAGAAGAGATATCATCGAATTTCTGTGTAGAGCGCTGTGGTTTTATTGTTGTTGTTTTTGCTTCAAGGTGAACATGTTATCCTGCTGTCTTATTGCAGACCAAATAGGAAAAATACAATATTGAGCTAACTTAGACGTTCCAAATCATGTTCCTCTGAGCTTCTTGAGAGAACCTGGGTTTGCCTTATCTTGTTTGGATAAAATCTGAAAAGCCAGCTCTCTGGCACGGAACTGTGTGTACCAAAACACCAATATGGAACTGTGTGTACCAAAACACCAATATGGAACTGTGGATACCACAACACCAATATGGAACTGTGGATACCAAAACACCAATATGGAACTGTGGATACCACAACACCAATATGGAACTGTGGATACCAAAACACCAATATGGAACTGTGTGTACCAAAACACCAATATGGAACTGTGGATACCACAACACCAATATGGAACTGTGGATACCAAAACACCAATATGGAACTGTGGATACCACAACACCAATATGGAACTGTGGATACCACAACACCAATATGGAACTGTGGATACCACAACACCAATATGGAACTGTGGATACCACAACACCAATATGGAACTGTGGATACCACAACACCAATATGGAACTGTGGATACCAAAACACCAATATGGAACTGTGGATACCACAACACCAATATGGAACTGTGGATACCACAACACCAATATGGAACTGTGGATACCAAAACACCAATATGGAACTGTGGATACCAAACACCACAACACACATTTTAACCTTAACTGTTTACTTCCCAAAGAAAATTGAACACTTTAAAGCAAGTTTTGATATAAGCCAGTTAGTCCCATCAACATGTCCTATAGCTTCAGTTGTATACATGAATCACCCATGGACACGACAGATGTAAGCCAGTTATTCCATCAACATGTCCTATAGCTTCAGTTGTATACATGAATCACCCATGGACACGACAGATGTAAGCCAGTTATTCCATCAACATGTCCTATAGCTTCAGTTGTATACATGAATCACCCATGGACACGACAGATGTAAGCCAGTTATTCCATCAACATGTCCTATAGCTTCAGTTGTATACATGAATCACCCATGGACACGACAGATGTAAGCCAGTTATTCCATCAACATGTCCTATAGCTTCAGTTGTATACATGAATCACCCATGGACACGACAGATGTAAGCCAGTTATTCCATTAACATGTCCTATAGCTTCAGTTGTATACATGAATCACCCATGGACACGACAGATGTAAGCCAGTTAGTCCCATCAACATGTCCTATAGCTTCAGTTGTATACATGAATCACCCATGGACACGACAGATGTAAGCCAGTTATTCCATCAACATGTCCTATAGCTTCAGTTGTATACATGAATCACCCATGGACACGACAGATGTAAGCCAGTTATTCCATCAACATGTCCTATAGCTTCAGTTGTATACATGAATCACCCATGGACACGACAGATGTAAGCCAGTTATTCCATCAACATGTCCTATAGCTTCAGTTGTATACATGAATCACCCATGGACACGACAGATGTAAGCCAGTTATTCCATCAACATGTCCTATAGCTTCAGTTGTATACATGAATCACCCATGGACACGACAGATGTAAGCCAGTTATTCCATCAACATATCCTATAGCTTCAGTTGTATACATGAATCACCCATGGACACGACAGATGTAAGCCAGTTATTCCATCAACATGTCCTATAGCTTCAGTTGTATACATGAATCACCCATGGACACGACAGATGTAAGCCAGTTATTCCATCAACATGTCCTATAGCTTCAGTTGTATACATGAATCACCCATGGACACGACAGATGTAAGCCAGTTATTCCATCAACATATCCTATAGCTTCAGTTGTATACATGAATCACCCATGGACACGGCAGATGTAAGCCAGTTATTCCATCAACATGTCCTATAGCTTCAGTTGTATACATGAATCACCCATGGACACGACAGATGTAAGCCAGTTATTCCATCAACATGTCCTATAGCTTCAGTTGTATACATGAATCACCCATGGACACGGCAGATGTAAGCCAGCTATTCCATCAACATGTCCTATAGCTTCAGCTATTTACATGAAGGACTCAACCTTTTTGAGCCAAGCAAACTGGGTTTGATTGTATTGGCTGTTTGGTATGTCAGGGACACCCACCTCAGGTACTGGCTGTTTAGTATGGCAGGGACACCCACCACAGGTACTGGCTGTTTAGTATGGCAGGGACACCCACCTCAGGTACTGGCTGTTTAGTATGGCAGGGACACCCACCTCAGGTACTGGCTGTTTAGTATGGCAGGGACACCCACCTCAGGTAATGGCTGTTTAGTATGGCAGGGACACCCACCTCAGGTACTGGCTGTTTAGTATGGCAGGGACACCCACCTCAGGTAATGGCTGTTTAGTATGGCAGGGACACCCACCTCAGGTAATGGCTGTTTAGTATGGCAGGGACACCCACCTCAGGTACTGGCTGTTTAGTATGGCAGGGACACCCACCTCAGGTACTGGCTGTTTAGTATGGCAGGGACACCCACCTCAGGTACTGGCTGTTTAGTATGGCAGGGACACCCACCTCAGGTACTGGCTGTTTAGTATGGCAGGGACACCCACCTCAGGTACTGGCTGTTTAGTATGGCAGGGACACCCACCTCAGGTACTGGCTGTTTAGTATGGCAGGGACACCCACCTCAGGTACTGGCTGTTTAGTATGGCAGGGACACCCACCTCAGGTACTGGCTGTTTAGTATGGCAGGGACACCCACCTCAGGTACTGGCTGTTTAGTATGGCAGGGACACCCACCTCAGGTACTGGCTGTTTAGTATGGCAGGGACACCCACCTCAGGTACTGGCTGTTTAGTATGGCAGGGACACCCACATCAGGTACTGGCTGTTTAGTATGGCAGGGACACCCACCTCAGGTACTGGCTGTTTAGTATGGCAGGGACACCCACCTCAGGTACTGGCTGTTTAGTATGGCAGGGACACCCACCTCAGGTACTGGCTGTTTAGTATGGCAGGGACACCCACCTCAGGTACTGGCTGTTTAGTATGGCAGGGACACCCACCTCAGGTACTGGCTGTTTAGTATGGCAGGGACACCCACCTCAGGTACTGGCTGTTTAGTATGGCAGGGACACCCACCTCAGGTACTGGCTGTTTAGTATGGCAGGGACACCCACCTCAGGTACTGGCTGTTTAGTATGGCAGGGACACCCACCTCAGGTACTGGCTGTTTAGTATGGCAGGGACACCCACCTCAGGTACTGGCTGTTTAGTATGGCAGGGACACCCACCTCAGGTACTGGCTGTTTAGAATGGCAGGGACACCCACCTCAGGTACTGGCTGTTTAGTATGTCAGGGACACCCACCTCAGGTACTGGCTGTTTAGTATGGCAGGGACACCCACCTCAGGTAATGGCTGTTTAGTATGTCAGGGACACCCACCTCAGGTACTGGCTGTTTAGTATGGCAGGGACACCCACCTCAGGTACTGGCTGTTTAGTATGTCAGGGACACCCACCTCAGGTACTGGCTGTTTAGTATGGCAGGGACACCCACCTCAGGTACTGGCTGTTTAGTATGGCAGGGACACCCACCTCAGGTACTGGCTGTTTAGTATGGCAGGGACACCCACCTCAGGTACTGGCTGTTTAGTATGGCAGGGACACCCACATCAGGTACTGGCTGTTTAGAATGGCAGGGACACCCACCTCAGGTACTGGCTGTTTAGTATGTCAGGGACACCCACCTCAGGTACTGGCTGTTTAGTATGGCAGGGACACCCACCTCAGGTAATGGCTGTTTAGTATGGCAGGGACACCCACCTCAGGTACTGGCTGTTTAGTATGGTAGGGACACCCACCTCAGGTACTGGCTGTTTAGTATGGCAGGGACACCCACCTCAGGTACTGGCTGTTTAGTATGGCAGGGACACCCACCTCAGGTACTGGCTGTTTAGTATGGCAGGGACACCCACCTCAGGTACTGGCTGTTTAGTATGGCAGGGACACCCACCTCAGGTACTGGCTGTTTAGTATGGCAGGGACACCCACCTCAGGTACTGGCTGTTTAGTATGGCAGGGACACCCACCTCAGGTACTGGCTGTTTGGTATGTCAGGGACACCCACATCAGGTGCCCATATAGATGATTTTATTTGTGGCTCTAAATGAGGCCAATAAGAAGTTAAGTGCCTTAATGTATCTCAGGTACCTCACCTGGCATTGCTCAAATGACAGACGACTGAGAGACGGTTCCATGCTGCTCAGACCAAGGTGTTATCAGCACTACCTGATTATCGTCCTCTGAGAGGTCAATTCCAATTCCTCCCAAAGTTCCTATGAGAGATAGCAGTGCTAAAGAGCCCATGTCTGATCTCTACTGTAGCCCTCTGAGCTCTCCAGGTCTCTGAGGACAGATATCATCAGGGCCCCAGTCATCCAATCATCATATGTTTACACAGAAATTCACACCATTCTAGCCCCGACATCAGTTGACGTGGACAGCTGCATGCTACGTGGTCTCGATATTTATTTTCCGTCATTTTCGTGAGTGAAGCATGTGAGGGATGTTTTTATTTTGTATACTTTCGTTTGACGTTTTGTATGTGACAGGCTCTTTTATATGTTCGGTTCTCTTGGCTTCCGGATTGTGTTTGTTTTGTTTTTGAGTCGTTGTCTTTATCTATCTGCCAATTATCTGAAATACGACATGCCTGTTGTCTCGCCTCATCATGTGCAGCATGAATTTTCGGTGGTTGAAAAAATAGTTTTCCTCATCTCTTTCAGAGCCTTTGTTGCCATGAGGCTTTTTAGAACAAACATTCCTGTGTTTTGATAATCAAAGCAAATAAATAGGCAACAAAATATTTTCTTGTCATCAACTTTTTGGGCCTCAAGCAGGCAGCCATAACATCTAACTGAAGAAAGTTGTGAATTAAGAATGATATCTTTTTAACCTCCCCTCCTCCCTTCGTTCACTACCTACCTTATTGTCCTCCTAAACCTCTACCCCTTCCTTGTCAAGCCATTCTGCATTTAAATTGGTTTCCATGAAGATGACATAAAGATTATTTTATTGCCACAAAAGTATATATGCTTTCCTCTTTTGAGCTGCTGTCATTTTGTGGCACACATTAACAGTAGTGGCTAACTCAACCTTAACCCTTCTTCTTCCGGGTCACCTCCCGGTGACCTCCATCCCTTCAAAGCATGAACTCTAATTGGCTCATGTGTGTCTGACCCTTGACCCCTAACCCTCCATTTATACTAACTTTGCTTTGTCTTCCGGTCACTTTGAGTTCCGCACAACAGTACCTATTGCGACATCGTCTCTCTTTCTGTTCTGCACTCGTCTGTTTTTGTCTGTCCGTTTGTCTGTCTTTCTGTCCGTTTGTCTGTCTTTCTGTTTTGAGGCGTCGTCATGTGACTCTGTTCTCTGTTTGTAAAACTGTTTTGTATTCCCCTTTTCCCCTTAAGAGGAATTCCATAAGACAGATACCACTGGTGATGATAATTACACACATTTTAAACTAATAACATAGATTTTATTAATTGATAGGAGATGAAATACTATCACACTCTAAACCTGCTATTCCAATGATAACTGCACGGTAGTGGTAATTTGCAGTACACTCTACATACCAATCTCAAACACCAAAGAAAATGCAGTCCTCAGTGCAAAACTGTAGCAACAGAGATATGCACCGTGGGACCGTATTAATGATGCACTTTGGGGCCGTACATGTTGCTGTAGACACAGTGTGGCCGTTTTAATTACGGAATATTTTGGCGTTTATTCCGTAATTAAAACGGCGTATGACATCAGTCAAACTGTGCAAAAGTGAAACCGAAACTCCCTGTTGGCGGTTAAGAAAAGGCATTCATTCTGAGGGGTTTAGGTTTGGGATAAAAATAATAATAAAACAAAATGTGTTCAGTCATCTCTCCAATGGTTGCAACAACTCTGTGTTTCACTCTGAAGACAAGAAAATGTAATTATCACATAGGAAAGTGCAAACTCTCTCCAGAGAACGTATTAGCTATGTGACTCATCCATCTATCCACATATCTAAAGGTTCGCTTTCAGTCAGTCAACTTCGGTAAAAAAAATATTATGGGGAATCGCACGCTCGTGACTTCTGTTGAAGCATCTACAATGACGCCTGACAAGGCCAATGAAATCACCACCTCGCTGGAAGCCAAGCCTTCCACAGGTGATAAGCTTGAGGCTCGGATTCATCCCTTCAGTTATTCCACTCTACACCTCGGTGTGAACAGGAATGATTCAGGCTACTCAAACAAACAATTAGAAAACAAGACTGTCTTACGTTCAGCCAACTAAACTGTCCCAAAGTGGTCGAGCATGTTCACCCCCTGGACGTTGTGTGCTGAAGTTTGTACTTATTCTTTTAAGTTTCCAAATCACAAACAATTAGTTCTTCTTAAATTTGCTGGAGCGATAAGAACGATGGCTAACCCATAACAGCCCTGTCTAAGCAGGTGGAGGGGGGCTCTGAGAGATATAAGAAAGATCAGGAAATGTTTGTATTATTTTTTGCATGTATTTAACCTCTTTTTGGCACTAAAAAAAGCCCTGTCTAAGCCGGGGGTTCTACTAAACTAAAGGGAATAGTTTTAAGCAGATCATACCAAGGATCATTTGGCTATTTGATTAGCAATTTTAATACCCATTGAAGTATCTACATTTGAAGTCGGAAGTTTACATACACCTTAGCCAAATACATTTAAACTCAGTTTTTCCCATTTCCTGACATTTAATCCTAGTATAAATTCCCTGTCTTAGATAAGTTAGGATCTCCACTTTATTTTAAGAAAGTTATATGTCAGAATAATAGTACAGATAATGATTTATTTCAGCTTTTATTTCTTTCATCACATTCCCAGGTGGTCAGAAGTTTACATACACTCAATTAGTATTTGGTAGCATTGCCATTAAATTGTTTAACTTGGGTCAAACGTTTCTGGTAGCCTTCCACAACCTTCCCACAATAAGTCAGGTGAATTTTGTCCAATTCCTCCTGACAGAGCTGGTGTAACTGAGTCAGGTTTGTAGGCCTCCTTGCTCACACATGCTTTTTCAGTTCTGCCCACAAATGTTCTATGCGATTGAGGTCAGGGCTATGTGATGGCCACTCCAATACCTTGACTTTGTTGTCCTTAAGTCATTTTGCCACAACTTTGGAAGTATGCTTGGGGTCATTGTCCATTTGGAAGACCCATTTGCGACCAAGCTTTATCTTCCTGACTGATGTCTTGAGCTGTTGCTTCAACATATCCTCATAATTTCCCTTCCTCATGAAGCCATCTATTTTGTGAAGTGCACCAGTCCCTCCTGCAGCAAAGCACCTCCACAGCATGATGCTGACACCCCCATGCTTCACAGTTGGTGTTGGTGATGGTGTCCTTCGGATTGCAAGCCTCCTCCTTTTTCCTCCAAAGATAACGATGGTCATTACGACCAAATAGTTATATTTTTTTTCATCAGACCAAAGGACATTTCTCCAAAAAGTACAAACTTTGTCCCCATGTGCTGTTGCAAACCGTGATCTGGCTTTTTTATGGTGGTTTTGGAGCAGTGGCTTCTTCCTTGCTGAGCGGCCTTTCAGGTTATGTCAATATAGGACTCGTTTTACTGTGGATATAGATACTTTTGTACCTGTTTCCTCCAGCATCTTCACAAGGTCCTTTGCTGTTGTTCTGGGATTTATTTGCACTTTTCGCACCAAAGTATATTCATCTCTAGGAGACTGAACACTTCTCCTTCCTGAGGGGTATGATGGCCGAGTGGTCCCATGGTGTTTATACTTGTGTGCTATTGTTTCCACAGATTAACGTGGTACCTTCAGGCGTTTGGAAATTGCTCCCAAGGATGAACTAGACTTGTGGAGGTCTACAATTATTTTTCTGAGGTCTTGGCTGTTTTCTTTAGATTTTGCCATGATATCAAACAAAGAGGCACTGAGTTTGAAGGTAGGCCTTGAAATTCATCCACAGGTACACCTCCAATTGACTAAAATTTTGTCAATTAGCCTATCAGAAGTTTCTAAAGCCATGACATCATGATCTGGAATTTCCCAAGCTGTTTAAAGCCACAGTCAACTTAGTGTATGTAAACTTCTGACCCACTGGAATTATGATGTTGTGAAATAGTTAAATAATCTGTCTGTAAACAATTTTTGGAAAATTACTTGTGTCATGCACAAAGCAGATGTCCTAACCGACTTGCCAAAACTATAGTTTGTTAACAAGAAATGTGTGGAGTGGTTGAAAAATAAGTTTTAATGTTAACTTCCGACTTCAAATGTAAAAAATATAGTTAATATACTTACCATAATAACACATTGAATGTCATTGAATAACAGATTCACTACATGGAACAGCAGATAGTCCCATCCCAAAAAACGTTTTACATGTATTTAACCCCTTGTTTTTGTCACTAAACTGTCTCCATATACTGTAGACTTCCATTCATGTTTTCAACTGGTACCGGGGGACAATCAGACGAGTCTTGTGAGGCCGGTGTGTGTCGTAGAGCAAAACAACTGTTACCGGGGGACAATCAGACGAGTCTTGTGAGGCCGGTGTGTGTCGTAGAGCAAAACAACTGTTACCGGGGGACAATCAGACGAGTCTTGTGAGGCCGGTGTGTGTCGTAGAGCAAAACAACTGTTACCGGGGGACAATCAGACGAGTCTTGTGAGGCCGGTGTGTGTCGTAGAGCAAAACAACTGTTACCGGGGGACAATCAGACGAGTCTTGTGAGGCCGGTGTGTGTCGTAGAGCAAAACAACTGGTACCGGGGGACAATCAGACGAGTCTTGTGAGGCCGGTGTGTGTCGTAGAGCAAAACAACTGGTACCGGGGGACAATCAGACGAGTCTTGTGAGGCCGGTGTGTGTCGTAGAGCAAAACAACTGGTACCGGGGGACAATCAGACGAGTCTTGTGAGGCCGGTGTGTGTCGTAGAGCAAAACAACTGGTACCGGGGGACAATCAGACGAGTCTTGTGAGGCCGGTGTGTGTTGTAGAGCAAAACAACTGGTACCGGGGGACAATCAGACGAGTCTTGTGAGGCCGGTGTGTGTTGTAGAGCAAAACAACTGTTACCGGGGGACAATCAGACGAGTCTTGTGAGGCCGGTGTGTGTTGTAGAGCAAAACAACTGTTACCGGGGGACAATCAGACGAGTCTTGTGAGGCCGGTGGGTGTCGTAGAGCAAAACAACTGACATGTGCGTATTTTTGAGTCTCATCTTTAGTGTGTAGCCAAAACTGTTGGGTTGCTACAGAAGTTGGCAGGTACCGACTTCAGACGAGTTCCAAAACGTTTGGGGGGGGTCGTAGAGCAAAACGGAAAACACCATTGTGTTCTGGGGAATATCTCCTTTCCATACATAAATGGGTATTTTATAGGCCAAACCGTTCTTACACTACAGACGATTTTGTGAGAAGACCAATTTTCAGCATGTTTCATGGTCTGACTAGGGCTGTGGCAGTAATGAAACTGTCTAGCAAATAACTGTCGGCCTCACGGTAACTGTCGGCCTCACGGTAACTGTCGGCCTCACGGTAACTGTCGGCCTCACGGTAACTGTCGGCCTCACGGTAACTGTCGGCCTCACGGTAACTGTCGGCCTCACGGTAACTGTCGGCCTCACGGTAACTGTCGGCCTCACGGTAACCGTGAATTAATTCCACACACAGCCTTTGGAACATCTACATTTTAAAAAGTTGAATAAATCCATGTAAAACAGCCTACACCTTCACAATAAATCCATGCAAAATAGCCTACACCTTCACAATAAATCCATGTAAAATAGCCTACACCTTCACAATAAATCCATGTAAAATAGCCTACACCTTCACAATAAATCCATGTAAAATAGCCTACACCTTCACAATAAATCCATGTAAAATAGCCTACACCTTCACAATAAATCCATGTAAAATAGCCTACACCTTCACAATAAATCCATGTAAAATAGCCTACACCTTCACAATAAATCCATGTAAAATAGCCTACACCTTCACAATAAATCCATGTAAAATAGCCTACACCTTCACAATAAATCCATGTAAAATAGCCTACACCTTCACAATAAATCCATGTAAAATAGCCTACACCTTCACAATAAATCCATGTAAAATAGCCTACACCTTCACAATAAATCCATGTAAAATAGCCTACACCTTCACAATAAATCCATGTAAAATAGCCTACACCTTCACAATAAATCCATGTAAAATAGCCTACACCTTCACAATAAATCCATGTAAAATAGCCTACACCTTCACAATAAATCCATGTAAAATAGCCTACACCTTCACAATAAATCCATGTAAAATAGCCTACACCTTCACAATAAATCCATGTAAAATAGCCTACACCTTCACAATAAATCCATGTAAAATAGCCTACACCTTCACAATAAATCCATGTAAAATAGCCTACACCTTCACAATAAATCCATGTAAAATAGCCTACACCTTCACAATAAATCCATGTAAAATAGCCTACACCTTCACAATAAATCCATGTAAAATAGCCTACACCTTCACAATAAATCCATGTAAAATAGCCTACACCTTCACAATAAATCCATTCATTATTTTAGACATTCCTAAAGAAGCATGATATGAAGAAAATGTAGTGTATTTCAGAAGAACGGAATCGCATGACCTGAATTGTCCTCATGTATGGTTATGGATCTGGCTATGTCAAATGGCTGTGGGCTACACTAGTTCATTTAACACACACGATCTGGCTATGTCAAATGGCTGTGGGCTACACTAGTTCATTTAGCACACACGATCTGGCTATGTCAAATGGCTGTGGGCTACACTAGTTCATTTAGCACACACGATCTGGCTATGTCAAATGGCTGTGGGCTACACTAGTTCATTTAGCACACACGATCTGGCTATGTCAAATGGCTGTGGGCTACACTAGTTCATTTAGCACACACGATCTGGCTATGTCAAATGGCTGTGGGCTACACTAGTTCATTTAGCACACACGATCTGGCTATGTCAAATGGCTGTGGGCTACACTAGTTCATTTAGCACACACGATCTGGCTATGTCAAATGGCTGTGGGCTACACTAGTTCATTTAGCACACACGATCTGGCTATGTCAAATGGCTGTGGGCTACACTAGTTCATTTAACACACACGATCTGGCTATGTCAAATGGCTGTGGGCTACACTAGTTCATTTAACACACACGATCTGGCTATGTCAAATGGCTGTGGGCTACACTAGTTCATTTAGCACACACGATCTGGCTATGTCAAATGGCTGTGGGCTACACTAGTTCATTTAGCACACACGATCTGGCTATGTCAAATGGCTGTGGGCTACACTAGTTCATTTAGCACACACGATCTGGCTATGTCAAATGGCTGTGGGCTACACTAGTTCATTTAGCACACACGATCTGGCTATGTCAAATGGCTGTGGGCTACACTAGTTCATTTAACACACACGATCTGGCTATGTCAAATGGCTGTGGGCTACACTAGTTCATTTAACACACACGATCTGGCTATGTCAAATGGCTGTGGGCTACACTAGTTCATTTAGCACACACGATCTGGCTATGTCAAATGGCTGTGGGCTACACTAGTTCATTTAACACACACGATCTGGCTATGTCAAATGGCTGTGGGCTACACTAGTTCATTTAGCACACACGATCTGGCTATGTCAAATGGCTGTGGGCTACACTAGTTCATTTAGCACACACGATCTGGCTATGTCAAATGGCTGTGGGCTACACTAGTTCATTTAGCACACACGATCTGGCTATGTCAAATGGCTGTGGGCTACACTAGTTCATTTAACACACACGATCTGGCTATGTCAAATGGCTGTGGGCTACACTAGTTCATTTAACACACACGATCTGGCTATGTCAAATGGCTGTGGGCTACACTAGTTCATTTAACACACACGATCTGGCTATGTCAAATGGCTGTGGGCTACACTAGTTCATTTAACACACACGATCTGGCTATGTCAAATGGCTGTGGGCTACACTAGTTCATTTAGCACACACGATCTGGCTATGTCAAATGGCTGTGGGCTACACTAGTTCATTTAGCACACACGATCTGGCTATGTCAAATGGCTGTGGGCTACACTAGTTCATTTAACACACACGATCTGGCTATGTCAAATGGCTGTGGGCTACACTAGTTCATTTAGCACACACGATCTGGCTATGTCAAATGGCTGTGGGCTACACTAGTTCATTTAGCACACACGATCTGGCTATGTCAAATGGCTGTGGGCTACACTAGTTCATTTAGCACACACGATCTGGCTATGTCAAATGGCTGTGGGCTACACTAGTTCATTTAACACACACGATCTGGCTATGTCAAATGGCTGTGGGCTACACTAGTTCATTTAGCACACACGATCTGGCTATGTCAAATGGCTGTGGGCTACACTAGTTCATTTAGCACACACGATCTGGCTATGTCAAATGGCTGTGGGCTACACTAGTTCATTTAGCACACACGATCTGGCTATGTCAAATGGCTGTGGGCTACACTAGTTCATTTAGCACACACGATCTGGCTATGTCAAATGGCTGTGGGCTACACTAGTTCATTTAACACACACGATCTGGCTATGTCAAATGGCTGTGGGCTACACTAGTTCATTTAACACACACGATCTGGCTATGTCAAATGGCTGTGGGCTACACTAGTTCATTTAACACACACGATCTGGCTATGTCAAATGGCTGTGGGCTACACTAGTTCATTTAGCACACACGATCTGGCTATGTCAAATGGCTGTGGGCTACACTAGTTCATTTAGCACACACGATCTGGCTATGTCAAATGGCTGTGGGCTACACTAGTTCATTTAACACACACGATCTGGCTATGTCAAATGGCTGTGGGCTACACTAGTTCATTTAGCACACACGATCTGGCTATGTCAAATGGCTGTGGGCTACACTAGTTCATTTAGCACACACGATCTGGCTATGTCAAATGGCTGTGGGCTACACTAGTTCATTTAGCACACACGATCTGGCTATGTCAAATGGCTGTGGGCTACACTAGTTCATTTAACACACACGATCTGGCTATGTCAAATGGCTGTGGGCTACACTAGTTCATTTAGCACACACGATCTGGCTATGTCAAATTGCTGTGGGCTACACTAGTTCATTTAACACACACGATCTGGCTATGTCAAATGGCTGTGGGCTACACTAGTTCATTTAACACACACGATCTGGCTATGTCAAATGGCTGTGGGCTACACTAGTTCATTTAGCACACACGATCTGGCTATGTCAAATGGCTGTGGGCTACACTAGTTCATTTAACACACACGATCTGGCTATGTCAAATGGCTGTGGGCTACACTAGTTCATTTAGCACACACGATCTGGCTATGTCAAATGGCTGTGGGCTACACTAGTTCATTTAACACACACGATCTGGCTATGTCAAATGGCTGTGGGCTACACTAGTTCATTTAGCACACACGATCTGGCTATGTCAAATGGCTGTGGGCTACACTAGTTCATTTAACACACACGATCTGGCTATGTCAAATGGCTGTGGGCTACACTAGTTCATTTAACACACACGATCTGGCTATGTCAAATGGCTGTGGGCTACACTAGTTCATTTAGCACACACGATCTGGCTATGTCAAATGGCTGTGGGCTACACTAGTTCATTTAACACACACGATCTGGCTATGTCAAATGGCTGTGGGCTACACTAGTTCATTTAACACACACGATCTGGCTATGTCAAATGGCTGTGGGCTACACTAGTTCATTTAACACACACGATTTGCTTAGAGTTCCTTAGAATGATTGTATTTCATTTCATAGTATGAAGACAACAATTGAACAAAGTTGAATAAAATAGAAAGTATATTTTCTCCATCAATTTGTGGGAGTGCACTCCTAAATTTAGAGTTATTGATGTAACTTTAGTTTCTACAAACGATGGGCTATATGTTTAGATTTTTTAATACATTGTAAGGCTGCATGATGCGACTCTAGTGATAATTTGAAAAAAGGCTTGAAAGGCATGAGCTCTGCTTGGTTTTTTGCGCAGGCTGTACACACTTCTTCAGTCTCTCATTCCCAATTTGACAAGCACTTGAAAATGCCTCAAATGTCACGAAAGCATCGCCTTTGTGTGGCCGTCATGCACCCTAAAAAAATTCATGCGGTTTGCGGCCAGTGGCCTTTGTGCCCTTGGCCCGGAGTGCTGCGCTGTGCCTTTCTCCCTGTGTTCTGCACGCTCCGAAGCACCTCTCACTCACAGACTGCAAGTGAAGACAGACACTTTGGGGACGCAACTGCGCGCGCGTCCTTAACCAAATCCGAGGTGAATATTGAGGATATTGGAAGAACTGTCCACATTTACTATGGGATCGGGTCCAAAATTAATAAACCACTAGCATCAAAATACCTTTTTTCACAATGTGGCTGATGCATCCTATCAGTACGTTTAGCTTTACATGTTGATAAAGTATTAGGCAATTCCTTCACGTTATTAGCGCAGCAATGTGCACGGCAGTAGGATATAAGCGCAGTAGGCTATAAGCGTGAATGTTCCATTAGCGGGAAAACACCATCATCAAAAGTGACAATTGTTGTATTATGCTAATTAGATTCCCACGGAGCGTGGACATTGACCTTAGTGGGCTAAGAAAGCGACCAAAACTACGATGGAGGCCGGGTCCAGCACCAGGTTGGACCATCCTGGTTTCCAGGCACAATGCCAGTCTGCCTGGCACAAGCATCGCCCCACTTCCAGGGGCGAGGTGAGAGATGGTTCTGCCACCTTGCGGGGAAGGAGACAGCCCCCCACACCTAGCTCAGGGATAGGGGGTGGCACGGGATGGGGTCCTTTCTTGCCAGCCGGCCCAAACATCCGTGGTGACAAAAGTACCCCCAAGTGGCCAATCACGGAACCCAGAGAGGACCTTCAGGTAAATGTTTGCACCTAAAGCCATTGTTTCAACCCCATTGTTTTGGGGTTTCAAGAGTGTCATGTGCTTCTCATGTTAGTTCAATAAAGTCCCTCCAAAACATTCAGACTCAAGGTTGTCAAGAGAGGAGGAGATAAAAAAAAGATTAAAAATGACCTATTTCTCATCTTGGGGCATCATGCCCCCTCAGATGGCCTTTACCGGGAGAATTGCTGCCTGCTCCGACCAATGGCACACATGCACAATGACGCCCTGGGTAATGCAAACAGTAATGTCGAGGAACAGGCTACAATTCGTTGTACGCCCTCCACGTTTTCTCTGCTTCATCACGTCGACTGTTCCCCTGGCCTCAGCCCCAGTATTAAGGGAGGAAATATACTCCCTTCTCCAGAAACAGGCAATATGAGTGGTTCAGCCGGTATTTCCTCGTTTCAAAAAGGGACGTGGATTTCCGCCCTGTTCTAGACTTGCGTGCCCTGAACAAACATCTCAGTTCATATATTCAGGCCCATGCGTCCTGGCGATAGGTTCTCCACCATTGAACTAAAAGATACATACTTTCATGTGCCCATGTACCCGAGGAATGGGAAGTTCCTGCGATTCTACGATGGGGCAATAGCCTATAAGATTTTGTTAGTACTGTTCGACTTGTCCATCTCGCCTCGTGTCTTTTCAAAGGTGATGGACGCAGCTCTGGCACCCATGAGGGGCCAGAGGCTGTGGGTATTGGCCTATCTGTAATCAAAGGAACCACACGATATTGTGCACATCCAGGTGTCCCATGTTCAGTCTCTTGGTTTTATTCTAACCAGAAAAAGAGCTGTCTAATCGCAGTCAGGGTTCCAGCTCTATTGGCCCAATTAGGCTCACAGTACATTTCCGCCAGATCATGCACCTACTGGGGATAATGACTTCTATGATAGTGGTCATTCCCATGCGACTATTGTTGAGAAGGCTGTACCACAGTGGCATACAGTATATTCGGAAAGTATTCAGACCACTTGACTTTTTCCACATTTCGTTATGTTACAGCAGATGTATTTTTTTATTTCCTCATCAATCTACACACAATACCCCATATTGACATCACAATAACCCATAATGACATCACAATAACCCATAATGACATCACAATAACCCATAGTGACATCACAATAACCCATAATGACATCACAATAACCCATAATGACATCACAATAACCCATAATGACATCACAATACCCCATATTGACATCACAATAACCCATAATGACATCACAATAACCCATAATGACATCACTATAACCCATAATGACATCACAATAACCCATAATGACATCACAATACCCCATATTGACATCACAATAACCCATAATGACATCACAATAACCCATAATGACATCACTATAACCCATAATGACATCACAATAACCCATAATGACATCACAATAACCCATAATGACATCACAATAACCCATAATGACATCACAATAACCCATAATGACATCACAATACACCATAATGACATCACAATAACCCATAATGACATCACAATACACCATAATGACATGGTAATGACAAACAGGTTTTTAGACATTTTTGAACAGTTATAAAAAAAATACAAAACTGAAATATTACATCTAAAAACGTATTCAGACCCTTTACTCAGTCTTTTGTTGAAGCACCTTTGGCAGCGATTACAACCTCGAGTCTTCTTGGGTATGATAATACAAGCTTGGTACACCTGTATTTGGGGAGTTTCTCCAATTCTCCTCTGCAGATCCTCTCAAGCTTTGTCAGGTTGGGTGTGGAGCGTCGATGCACAGCTATTTTCAGGTCTAGAGATGTTCACGTCGATGCACAGCTATTTTCAGGTCAAGAGATGTTCGATCAGGTTCAAGTGCAAGCTCTGGCTGGGCCACTCAAGGACATTCAGAGACTTGTCCCGAAGCCACTCCAGCATTGTCCTGGTTGTGTGCTTAGTGTTGTTGTCCTGTTGGAAGGTGAACCTTCTCTCCAGTCTGTGATCCTTATAACTCTGGAGCAGGTTTTCATCAAGGATCTCTCTGTACTTTGCTCCATTCATCTTTCCCTCGATCCAGACTAGTCTCTAAATCCTGTCTCAGAGCTCTACTGACAATTCCTTCGACCTCATGTCTTGGTTTTTGCTCTGACATGCACTGTCAACTGTGGGACCTTATATAGACAGGTGTGTGCCTTTCCAAATCATGTCCAATCAATAGAATTTATCACAGGGGGACTCCAAGTTGTAGAAACATCTCAAGGATGATCAATGGAAACAGGATGCACCTGAGCTCAATCCTGAGTCTCGTAAAAAAGGGTCTGAAAACATATCAAAATAAAAAAAAATCTGTAATTTTGGCAAACATTTCTAAAAACCTGTTTCTGCTTTGTCATTATGGGTTATTGTGTGTAAATTGATGAGGAAAAAATAATATTTAATACATTTTATAATAAGGTTGTAACATAACAAAATGTGGGGAAAAAATCAAGGGGTCTGAATACTTTCCGAATGCACATCAACAGTCAGCGGGAGCTCAGTCCCTTCCCGTCCTCACCTCACTCCCTGTTGCTGTTGAGCAGTGCACGTTTTCTTTCCCTTCGGGCTGTGCATGTTCACGGTTGCCTCAACTCAGTGCATGTTCCTGGTTGTCTCAACTCAGTGCATGTTCCTGGTTGTCTCAACTCAGTCCATGTTCCTGGTTGTCTCAACTCAGTGCATGTTCCTGGTTGTCTCAACTCGGGTGCGGCTTTGCTATCCAGTAATGGGAAATGTTCGCAGGGCCGTTTATGTTTCTTGATGGGGGACCCGAGTGCCCTGTTGTGAACAGACGCTCTGACACACCATTGGCCTCGGACCCTCCTTCATGCGTTTCCACCAGTGGAGATTTGATTCCTATGAGCCTGGCCCCTGAGGCAAGGGAGCCCTCCACAAGAGGGTTGTATGAGTATAAGTGGCAAGTGTTTGAGCTCTGGTGTCAAGATTAAGTACTTGTTCCATTTCAGTGCTCTATGAGGGACATCCTTATGTTCCAACAGGAGCTTTTCGAGCAGGGACATTTGACGGAGCACCAGTTGCTAAACATATTGAGCCCACAAAGGGACCTGGTTTTGGAGCTACTGTGTGCGGCCCCCTTTGAGCCTCTGGGGTCGGTGGATCTGAAGATCCTCTCCTACTAAACTTCCCTGCTAATGGCTTTGGCCTCAGCACATTACCTGTGCACAAATCAAATCAAAGTTTATTTGTCACGTGTGCTCAATACAATACGTACAGTGAAATGCTTACTTACAAGCCCTAACCAACAGTGCAATTTTTAAGTAAAAAAGGCTACTCTGTACACAATGTAAATAGTCCGGATAGCCATTTGATTACCTGTTCAGGAGTCTTATGGCTTGAGGGTAAAAGCTGTTGAGAAGCCTTTAGGTCCTAGACTTGGCGCTCTGGGTTCGCTTCACATGCATGCGGTAGCAGAGAGAACAGTCTATGACTGGGGTGGCTGGGGTCTTTGACAATTTTTTGGGCCATCCTCTGACACCGCCTGGTGTAGAGGTCCTGGATGGCTGGCAGCTTTGCCCCAGTGATGTTCTGGGCCATAGGCACTACCCTCTGTAGTGCCTTGTGGTTGAAGGCTGAGCAGTTGCCGTACCAGGCAGTGATGCAACCAGTCAAGGATGCTCTCAACATTGCAGCTGTAGAACATTTTGAGGATCTGAGGACCCATGCCAAATCTTTTCAGTTTCTTGAGGGGAATAGGTTTTGTCGTGCCCTCTTCACGACTGTCTTGGTGTGTTTGGACCATTCTAGTTTGTTGAGGATTTGGACACCAAGCAACTTGAAGCTCTCAACCTGCACCACTACAGCCCCGCCGATGAGAATGGGGGAGTGCTCGGTCCTCCTTTTCCTTTAGTCCATAATCATCTCCTTTGCCTTTATTACGTTAAGGGATAGGCTGTTCTGGCACCACCCGGCCAGGTCCCTGACCTCTTCCCTATAGGCTGTCTCGTCACTTCATGGCTATGGACGTGAGTGTTACGGGTCCATAGTCATTTAGGCAGGTTACCTTAGTGTTCTTGGGCACAGGGATTATGGTGGTCTGCTTGAAACATGTTGGTATTACAGACTCAATCAGGGACGTGTTGCCAGTTGTTCTGCACATCCGTCTGACCCCAAAGCCTTGTGTATGTTGACCTGTGTAAAGGTCTTACTCACATCAGCTACGGAGAGCATGATCACACAGTCGTCTGGAACAGCTGATGCTCTCATGCATGCCTCGGTGTTGCTTCCCTCGAAGCAAGCATAGAAGTGATTTAGCTCGTCTGGTAGGCTCGTGTCACTGGTCAGCTCGCGGCTGTGCTTTCCTTTGTAGTCTGTAATAGTTTGCAGGCTTGTAAGCAGGAATCAGGAGGATATAATTATTGTCAGATTTGCCAAATAGGGGGCGAGGGAGAGCTTTGTACGTGTCTCTGTGTGTGGAGTAAAGGTGATCTAGAATTTCTTTCCCTCTGGTTGCGCATGTAACATGCTGATAGAAAATAGGTAAAACTGATTTAAGTTTCCCTGCATTAAAGCCCCCGGCCACTATGAGCTCCGCCTCTGGGTGGGGCGGTTTCCTGTTTTCTTATACAGCTGACTGAATGCAGTCTTAGTGCCAGCATCTGTCTGTGGTGGTAAATAAACAGCCCTGAAAAAAATAGATGAAAACTCTTTTGACAAATAGTGTGGTCTACTGCTCATCATCAGATACTCTACTTCAGGTGAGCAAAATCTAGGGACTTCCTTAGATTTCGTGCATCAGCTGTTGTTTACAAATATACACAGACCACCCCCCTTCGTGTTACCGGAGTGTGCTGTTCTATCTAGCCGGTGCTGCATATATCCCGCCAGCTGAATGTTTTCCATGTTGGTGAAAGATAAAATATAACAGTTGTTGATGTTCCATTGGTAGGATATTCGTGATCTTACCTCTTCTCATTTATTGTCCAATGATTGTACGTTGGAAAGTAATACTGATGGTAAGGGCAAATTTCCCAATCACCGTCGGCGGACCCTTACCAGGCACCCCGCCCTGTGTCCTCTATACCTGTGTCTCTTTCTCTTGCCAATGACGGGATTTCGGCCTTGTCCGGTGTCTGAAGTACATCCTGTGCGTCCTACTTGATGAAGAAAAAACTTTGTCTAATCCGAAGTGAGTGATCGCTGTCATGAAATCCAGAAGCTCTTTTTTGATGTAAGATATGGTGGCAGAAACATTAGTTACAAATAACGTAACCCCCCCCCCCCCCCTCACACACATAATAGCACAATTGGTTAGGCGCCCGTAAAACGGCTGCCATTTCTTCCATCTCCATCTTACACCCTTCCTGTCAGCCCAGGCGACTCTAAGGTGACATTGCATCCAAATACAGCCTTCGCAGCAAAAATCATGTCCATGTCCTAAAGGTCCTAAAGGTCCTAAAGGTCCTAAAGGTCCTAAAGGTCCTAAAGGTCCTAAAGGTCTTAAAGGTCCTAAAGGTCCTAAAGGTCTTAAAGGTCCTAAAGGTCTTAAAGGTCCTAAAGGTCCTAAAGGTCTTAAAGGTCCTAAAGGTCCTAAAGGTCCTAAAGGTCTTAAAGGTCCTAAAGGTCCTAAAGGTCTTAAAGGTCCTAAAGGTCCTAAAGGTCTTAAAGGTCCTAAAGGTCTTAAAGGTCCTAAAGGTCTTAAAGGTCCTAAGGGTCCTAAAGGTCCTAAAGGTCTTAAAGGTCCTAAAGGTCCTAAAGGTCCATAACTTTTGATCTATGTCCCAATTTGCCTCCTTATTTTGCTTCTGAAGGGCGATAGAGTTCACATGCCCTGTGTCCAATGCTAGCTTTACGCCCGTACATTGAACAGAACGGGGATATCCGGTTATGTGAGTTGTTTTTTGGCTAATCCAGCTCACGGCAGGGCATTCTCTAAGCAGTGTCTCTCTCACTGGATTGTGGAAGCTATTTCCCTGGCATATAACAGCGAGGGGCAGGGTTTACCTAGCGGTGTAGCGCCCAGGGGTCTGGCAGCGTATTGGTCGTTGTTTAAAAGGTAGATTATAGAAGATATTTGTGCTGCGGTGAGTCGGACGTCGCTTGGATGTCACTGCTCCCAGTGTAACCCACAGGGTGTTTACGGCTGGGGCAGGGGAACGTCACTAGGCAGCATGCCGGGTGCTCAATACCCAGAATACTGTATCTGGCGTGGTCAGGTCTGGGTGGTCTGCCATGGACCGTTTCATTTAGTATCCATGGGGGGCAGCTTGGGGCGTGAATATATTTCTCCAGAGTATGTTGTACCGATGTTTCCCTCCTTCAGGGAACAGTATTTAGTGTCATAATGTTATGTGTTTAGTTGTCTATAAATAGTGCTTCAGACTGGCCTCACTAGCAGGACTAAGTGCTGATCTAAGGAAAGTCTCTTTCTTATTAAATAGTAGTATTATTATTATTATTATTATCATCCCACCAATCACAATCTATTCTACAGTATACTTACAAAAACAGCCAGATATTATAATCCTACTACACCTATATTGTAATAATATGTTGGCTTTGAACCTGGGTGGTCTAAACACTTAAAGACTATATTAGACCTCTGAGCCTCCTGCATAGTGGAACCATGCAGTCACACTGCTGAACACACTGCTGTCAGAAAGACTTGAAGATATGTGAGGACAGAGGATGCCAACGCCCTGCCGCTAAACTGTAGCAATTAAAGATAGCGTTTAGAAAAGGAATATAACACTGCTTATGGCTAAGACATTCCTTGGCATCATTCTTAAAGTAAACAGTCATTTGTCACCGGCATTCGAATGAACAATGTTTTCACAACTCTAAACTATGCCAGCAATATTGGCAGTGTTAATGTAGCTGCCAGCACAGAATTTCATTGTTCAACATTTTAAATGTGTCGCTTTAAAATGAGCTGAGCTTGTTTTTTTTTTGAAGACAGACAGAATGTTGATGAGTTACCGAAGTGTTCTGAAAAGACCAGGGACTGAATGGTGATGAGTTAACGTAGTGTTCTTTAAAGACCAGGGATGGAATATTGATGAGTTACCGTAGTGTTCTGAAAAGACCAGGGACGGAATGGTGATGAGTTACGTGTTCTGAAAAGACCAGGGACGGAATGTTGATGAGTTACCGTAGTGTTCTGAAAGACCAGGGACGGAATGTTGATGAGTTACCGTAGTGTTCTGAAAAGACCAGGGACGGAATGTTGATGAGTTACCGTAGTGTTCTGAAAAGACCAGGGACGGAATGGTGATGAGTTACCGTAGTGTTCTGAAAAGACCAGGGATGGAATATTGATGAGTTACCGTAGTGTTCTGAAAAGACCAGGGACGGAAAGTTAATTAGACAGCCTTAAATCAAACTCTGTCTGAATCTTAGCTTAAGATATAACACCGTTTTCTTGAGATATGGGTGCATTATTGAATGTATAACTCAATGCCGATCCTCCCTTCGGTATCAATGTATGATTTGCACAAAGGTTTGAGGGATGCACGTGTGTATTTCAAGTTCAGATTTGGTCCACTTCACAAACAAGCAAGACAGGAGTCAACAGTGGCAGAGATTAAAGACCATCTCTCGTCGACAGACCCCTCCTAGTTTATCAGACACAGCCAGGCTACAACATACACAGAGTGTTCAAAACATAAAGAACACCTGCTCTTTCCATGACATACACTGACCAGGTGAATCCCGGTGAAAGTTATGATCCCTTATTGATGTCACTTGTTAAATCCACTTCAATCAGTGTAGATGAAGGGGAGGAGTCCGGTTAAATAAATATGTTGAGACAATTCAGAGGGTGAATGGGCAAGACAAAATATTTAAGTGCCTTTGAATGGGGTAGCGTAGTAGGTGCGAGGCGCACCAGTTTGGGTGGGTCAAAAACTTCAACATTGCGGGGTTTTGCACATTCAGTTTCCTGTGTGTACCAAGAATGGTCCACCACCCAAAGGACATCCAGCCAACTTGACACAACTGTGGGAAGCAATTGAGTCAACATGGACCAGCATCCCTGTGAAACGCTATCAACAGCTTGTAGAGTCCATGCTCCGACGAATTGAGGGCAAAGCTCAATATTAGGAAGGTGTTAGTAATGGGAGAAGAGATTGGAGTAACTTTGGAATTTACAACACTTCCACTCTTACATATCAAGGCACAAGGCGAGACCCAAATGTAGACACAGGAGGCAGATGGTTGGAGTCTTACAATGTTTATTAATCCAAAGGGGTAGGTAAGAGAATGGTCGTGGACAGCCAAAAAGGTGATAACCAGTTCAGAGTCCAGGAGGGACAGAGTGGCAGACAGGCTCATGGTCAAGGCAGGCAGAATGGTCAGGCAGGCAGGTACAAAGTCCAGAAACAGGCAAGGATCAAAAACCGGGAGGACGAGAAAACCGCTGGTTGACTTGGAAACATACAAGACGAACTGGCACAGAGAGACAGGAAACACAGGGATAAATACACTGGGGAAGATCATTGACACCTGGAGGGGGTGGAGACAATCACAAGGACAGTTGAAACAGATCAGGGTGTGACATTACAGGGTTCTGGTTCTATGTTTTTGGTTCTAGATTGTGAGTGTCATGTCAGTCAGGGAGAGTAAAATCACCTGAATGACCCACCATCATCACTGTGAACAGGGTAATTACACGTAATCAACTAATGGCTAAATCACAATTAAAAGCCACTGTCATTTTTATTAAAACCTCTACTTATACACTTCAAATAACCAGTCTTCATGAGATTTTCATAGCCTCTGAATTCTTATACATTATGCATATTAGCACGAAGGTAAGTAGACATCATTAGCATAGTCTTTGTATAAGATTGAAGAGAAAAAAATGTGTAAAACATACAGTGGAATTTGTATTTTTGAACCTAACAATGATCCTTTTGATTCTTCAGAGCCAGTCACTGTCTCAGTATTCTGTTTGTAGTGAGAGGATCTAGCGCGTTACGGCAGGATAACGTGTACATTAATAATCGGGAAGCAAGTACAGGGAGTGAATTTAATGAATAAACAAGCATGGACCAAAACAAGAAACACGAGTAGCGTACAGACATGAAAAATATAAACAGAAACAACAACACCTGAGGAAAGAACCAAAGGGAGTGACAGATATCGGGGAGGTAATCAGGAAGGTGATGGAGTCCAGGTGAGTCTCATGAGGCGCAGGTGCGTGTAACAATGATGACAGATGTGTGTAATAATGAGTAAACTGGTGACAACAAGTGCCAGATAGGGGGAGCTGGAGTAGACGTGACAGGCGTCTTAAGGCCTGTTTCAATTATCCTCTATATGGCTGGCCAGCCCCAGGTTAAGGTTAGGGTTAGGGCTAGGCTTACGTTTAGGGTTAGGATAACGGTTAAGGTTAGGGTTAGGGTTACATTTAGGGTTAGGATAACGGTTAAGGTTAAGGCTAGGGTTAGGGTTAGGGTTAGGTTTAGGGTTAGGATAATGGTTAAGATTAAGGCTAGGGTTAGGGTTACGTTTAGGGTTAGGATAATGGCTATGGTTAGGGCAAGGGTTACGGTTAGGGTTACTTTTAGGGTTAGGATAACGGTTAAGGTTAGGGTTAGGGTTACGTTTAGGGTTAGCATAATGGTTAAGGTTAGGGTTAGGGTTACGTTTAGGGTTAGGATAATGGTTAAGGTTAAGGCTAGGGCTAGGGTTACGTTTAGGGTTATGATAATGGTTAAGGTTAAGGCTAGGTTTAGGGCTAGGGTTACGTCTAGGGTTAGGATAACGGTTAAGGTTAGGGTTAGGGTTACGTTTAGGGTTCGGATAACGGTTAAGGTTTGGGTAAGGGTTATATTTAGGGTTAGGATAAGTGTTAGGGTTAGGGCTAGGGTTAGGGTTGGTAGATAGTTGAAATGTTACTGATAGTCTGGGTTAATGTTAGGGCTAGGGTTAGGGTTGGTAGATAGTTGAAATGTTACTGATAGTCTGGGTTAAGGTTAGGGCTAGGGTTAGGGTTGGTAGAGAGTTGAAATGTTACCGATAGTCTGGGTTAAGGTTAGGGCTAGGGTTAGGGTTGGTAGATAGTTGAAATGTTACCGATAGTCTGGGTTAAGGTTAGGGCTAGGGTTAGGGTTGGTAGAGAGTTGAAATGTTACCGATAGTCTGGGTTAAGGTTAGGGCTAGGGTTAGGGTTGGTAGAGAGTTGAAATGTTACTGATAGTCTGGGTTAGGGTTAGGGCTAGGGTTAGGGTTGGTAGATAGTTAAAATGTTACCGATAGTCTGGGTTAAGGTTAGGGCTAGGGTTAGGGTTGGTAAATAGTTTAAATGTTACCGATAGTCTGGGTTAAGGTTAGGGCTAGGGTTAGGGTTGGTAGAGAGTTGAAATGTTACCGATAGTCTGGGTTAAGGTTAGGGTTAGGGTTGGTAGAGAGTTGAAATGTTACCGATAGTCTGGGTTAAGGTTAGGGCTAGGGTTGGTAGAGAGTTGAAATGTTACTGATAGTCTGTCGATCATCTACAGAAGGACTATCCAAATAAAGTGTTTCCCAGACAGGTAGTAAATCCCTGGTGCAAGACATGGAGCCGAGGATACACGTCTCTGGTCATGGCCTAGCTCACCGAGGTGCTAGAGAGGTCGATCAGGACTCCTCAGGCTCTGCTAGGGGGTTGCAGAGGTGCTACATCTGTTAGACACGGAGGTGAACCCTCAACTCTCAGATTGCAGTCAGTGAAGACCAGACAATCGTTTATTGTTATAAATCAGGAAGCATACTTATTTATCCCCCAAATACTTGCAACATATGCTCTTCTATATGGTTCTCCTCCCAAGTAGAATATCAAAACATAGTGTTTCTCTGCACTATACAAGAGAAGAAAGCAATACAAAACCAGCTTCAGACACACTGTTATGGGCATGGCGTGAATTACAGGTAGGGGGGGGGGGGGGCTCAGCTCCCCTGAATGAGATGTTAGTTGCCCTAAATGCAACAAAATTCAACTTTAGGGAGTCTCTAAATAATCCTAATTTAACCATGCTCCTATTTGTTTAAAATTGTATTTATTTATTTTATTTTAATCAGGCAAGTCAATTAAGAACAAATTCTTATTTTCAATGACGGCCTAGGAACAGTGGGTTAACTGCCTTGTTCAGGGGCAGAACGACAGATTTGTACCTTGTCAGCTCGGGGGTTTGAACTTGCAACATTCCAGTTACTAGTCCAAAGCTCTAACCACTAGGCTACCCTGCCACCTCTACACTCTAACCACTAGGCTACCCTGCCACCTCTACACTCTAACCACTAGGCTACCCTGCCACCTCTACACTCTAACCACTAGGCTACCCTGCCACCTCCACACTCTAACCACTAGGCTACCCTGCCGCCTCTACACTCTAACCACTAGGCTACCCTGCCGAGTGGACTGCAGTGGTAAATATGTTTTACAGTGGTACTGAAAGCAACACCCCCACGTCGCTGTCATGGTTTAAACTCTATATGTCTATGCCCCTTCGCTGTCCATCTAATAATGCTGAAACTTCTGCTCCTTTACGCATAGATGTTCCTTTGTACTTCCTCATTTTCACCATTTGTTTGCCATGCGTCCTTCATTGAAAAAAAATGCCTTTATTATAAATTCATTAGATTTATCCCATGATTTATCATTGTTTGCTTAAGTCAGTCAGCTGTTTAGAGTGCTCATTGAGTTGTTTTTCAGGTGCACATTGGGTAATGGTGTTCTCCATGACCAGAAGTAGTAGAACCATTTATAGAGCTTCATTCATTTATATCAATATATGTTTTCATTCTTGGATCAGTTGACGATGGTTGAATAATATCACTAGACAACTAGCTTACAGCTAGACACCAATGTGCATCCAATCCATTCAACAAGTAAAGGTTAATGACAATAGGACTATAGTTGACTCTTTCGGTTAGAAGCTTTCGATTTTTACAATGGCATAAGCCTATATTACACTGAACAAAAATATAACTTGTAAAGTGCTGGTCACCTTTTTCATGAGTTGAAATAAAATAACTCAGATGTTCCATACACACAAAAGCTTTTTTCTCTCAAATCGTGTGCACAAACTTGTTTAATTTCCTGTTTAGGAGCATTTTATCGGCCTGACTCCCAAGTGGGTGGATCTATGCCCTTCCAGGCCCACTCATAGCTGAGCCCCTGCCCAGTCATGTGGAATCCATAGATTAGGGCCCAATGAATATATTTAAATTGACAGTTTTACTTATATGAACTTTAACTCAGCAAAATCTTTAAAATGGTTGCAAGTCGCATTTATATTTTTGGATTTTTTTGGTGCCCTTGAGAACTGCTTTCACTGCAAAACCTAATGAAATGTTACCTAGGCCTGTTTACACTTGGGCTACAGTCCATTTTCCAAAACCTCAAAGGTCCATGATTCATACAGGGTTGAAGTTCAATGTTTTAATTCAAAATGTGAAATGCTTAATAATGACAAATAACACTGTCATAAATGTCATTAATGTAAGGAAAGATAGTGTTGTAGGTCACATGATTTGTGAAGACTCCAGTCATTAATTCACGGCTCATGGTGTAAACATGCTTTGATTCAACTCATGCATTATATTGAATATAAGCTACCTGTTCTGCGTAAGTTGATGTGTTTAAAATAGCCTTGGCTGAGAGGGTAGACTACTGGCAGTAGTGTAGGCCTAGTGGAGGGTAAAACAATCTTTAAAGCTTTTATTTATACCACTACATCACTGGCTACCAGCTATTCCAAGTTCATCGTAATACACATTGTACACTAATCTAGTAAAATCACCATGTGTGTCAGGGTGACCATTCTGTTTTTCCAGGGACTGTTTCAGTCCTATTTCAGGTGTCCCGACCTTTCAGCCAACAAAAAAAGGTAAATTTTTGGCAAGACACATCAATTAGGCGTATTCGATGACAATCGCTGAATGTCATTAGACACACTTTTTTGGTGTTTTGTAATAGATTTCTATTTCAATTCATCACATGGCACAAGTATACATGCAGTTTGGATGCTGCGATTCTTTTGGAGTGGATGACCATGCCTACTTTTTGAAGATATTTGTTTGACAATCAGATGAAAACATCATAAATGGTTGTGTTCATGTCACAACAAAAGGAAATACCTTTTTACCGTCTAAATAACGTCTTGAAAATAAGTTGCATTCAATAGAGACCCCCCCTGAATGTCATGGTGTAATTCACACTCTGGTTATGGGTGAAATCTGTCAGTGTCCTCTGCCTCCTCCACTGTGCGCAGTGCTGTCTGTTTTTACAAGATAAGAGCTCCTGTATCTGTCTTCCGAGAGCTTCTCAGACAGTCGCTAGCTACTATCTCACTCAGGGAAGGATTGTTTACCCTTATGCCAATATTAATGTTCCATTTGACATTGCACAATTTTATGTTGCGATGATTTGCATCCACAAGAATATTATCTCGCCGTACACACCTCTGTAGCTGTCCACACCTCTGTAGCTGTCCACACCTCTGTAGCTGAGTGACATTGACATGATGAAATGTGTCAGAACACCCTCAAAATGAAGTTCCTGCTCCTGGTGCTCCTGGTGAAATTACCGATAATAACAAAAAAATTATCTTGTTAGTGAGATCCTCAGTTTAAAGTGTTTATCAGATACATTTTGTCTGCGTTTAACTTCAGAAAAAGTACAACAAAGAGTTTCATATCTTCTTGTGGAATTCCTCTGTCTGTTGCTGTCTAGCTGTGAAACTAAAGGGCTGTGGGAATCAAGTTTTATCTTGAATCCGTTAAGAAGAAATTCTTATTTTCAATGACCACCTACCCGGGAGCTGTGGGTTAACTGGTCTAGGAACAGTGGGTTAACTGGTCTAGGAACAGTGGGTTAACTGGTCTAGGAACAGTGAGTTAACTGGTCTAGGAACAGTGGGTTAACTGGTCTAGGAACTGTGGGTTAACTGGTCTAGGAACAGTGGGTTAACTGGTCTAGGAACAGTGGGTTTACTGGTCTAGGAACAGTGGGTTAACTGGTCTAGGAACAGTGGGTTAACTGGTCTAGGAACAGTGGGTTAACTGGTCTAGGAACAGTGGGTTTACTGGTCTAGGAACAGTGGGTTTACTGGTCTAGGAACAGTGGGTTAACTGGCCTAGGAACAGTGGGTTAACTGGCCTAGGAACAGTGGGTTAACTGGTCTAGGAACAGTGGGTTAACTGGTCTAGGAACAGTGGGTTAACTGCCTAGTTCAGGGGCAGAACAACAGATTTTTCTTTAACCTTGTCAATTCATGGATTTGATCCAGCAACATTTCAGTTACTGGCCCTATGCTCTAACCACTAGGCTACCTAGTAATGACTTCTCTTTCCATCTGTTACTGTAGAATACATCATTAAGGGTCAATGTCATTGTTATACTGCTACTCCTTGGTTGAACTGCACCCCTGCACTCCGACATGCCGTATGTTCTTTTGACTTTCCCTAAAAGCAACTTACTCCAAGCATGCATCAACATCTTGCAGTACAACCCCAAAAAATATTATAAACTGGGTGCTTTGAGCCCTGAATGCTGATAGGCTTGCAGTGTTGACAAAACACTTATTTCTTAGTGCTCGAACATTACATTAGTAACCAGTTTATAATAGCAATAAGGCACCTCAAGGGTTTGTGATATATGGACAATATACCACGGCTAAGGGCCTAAGATGTGTTGTGCCTGAGAACAGCCCTTAGCCGTGGTATACCGGCCATATATCACACCTCCTCGGTCCTTATTGCTTAATTAACCCATTCTCAGCCAGTATGTTCTCCTCTCTGACCTACACCCAGACTGCACGCCGGGTCCATGTCTTAAGACTAACATAAACAGATCTATTTGTCATCCAATGCCAATGACCGAGGGAATGTCGTCACCTGACTTCTCCTCCCGACTGTCTGTTTTATAGCCTCTGGTTGTAGTGTGTACAAATTGAAGTGGCTTTGTTCTCTCATTTTATATGGACATTTTTATTTTGATAGTTTATCATATTTTATACATATTTTTGTGTCGATGTTCAAATGAATAAATTACATTTTTATTATGAATATTATTTTTTGGGGAGGGGAATTATTTAGTTTACTTTGCTACTTTGTTATGGTAAACATTAGTTTCGACCACTTTGAATCAGATGTGAGTATTTGGAATCACATTTTTTTATAATTTTTTATAGAATAATTTAAGTGTTCATCTTATTTTGGGAGATTTGGAACTACTTCAGCGAATGGACTGTGTGCTTTAGACCACTGCTTATAATCCAACAACAAAAACATCAAGTTATCCTCCATTTTGTTAAAACCAGTCCATTTAAGTTGACACAACATGATGAAGTGGTGCCAGATCCATATCATGGTCCTTGGTTTTTCAGATTTTTGATGAGCAATTTTGAAAAAAACAATGAAACGTTTTTTTAATTGAATCAATGATTGATTACGTAAAAAAAAAAAAAAAAATGCCTGGCTAAGAAGGTGCAGTTCAGGGTTTGTCAGACTGTCAGTGTTAGTAGAGTTCTGTGATTCTCTGTAGATGGGCATGTGTAACACAAGCTCACTGGTTGTATGTCCCCATCCCTTCCTTACAGCCAAAAGCTCTAACGCCGCCCGACTTCCTCGTACTGCCTTTACATGGACATGGCTACTGACTTACACTATCACCCTCATCATCCTCATCTCCTCTGTAGTATGTTCATAGGCCCCTCCCCCTTGGACATTCATCCATCCATTCTAAATTAAGGAACAAATACAAACTAATAAAAAAATTCAAATGAACAGAAAGTACATATTTCAATGCGAAAATGTACAGATGTACAGTTTTCTTTTGAAAAACTGGATTACTTATCGAAAGAAAAAAATAGTATTTATGTTGCCGTTTTATTTTTCATGTTATATGGTGTGGATGTAAGTATTGTTCCCTCGCTGCACCATCACATCTAAAGAAAAAAATAAACAAGATGTCCAATTGCTGAATTATTTTTGATCAAAACTATACTGAGCCAAGAACATTCTCACACAACTTTCTTTTGTAAACTCTTTTTTGTTCATGCCAAAATCATGCGGTGATTGTTGATGTAAGTTGACAAAGACTATGTCGTTTCTTCCTTGAATAATATTTTAGTGGGCTGTTATGATGTTTAAAACAGAGTTGTTGTTTTTTTTTAACGTTTGCTTTGTACAACATGTAGCTAATATTAATGTATTAGATCCAACTGTTCTCTTAGTTTTGTACGTTTGCCTTGATTTAAATTCTTTTTTTTTTATCATTTGAAATTTGCATCCGTTTGTAATGCTTAGTGATAAGCCTTGGTAGTGTACTGTATACACATACCTTGATGGCAGTGGGATTTGGCAGCTGCAATGACAACCTGAATGTTCATCATTTCCCTTTTGAGAAACAGACCATACCTACACTCGCCTTTTAACGCTACACCAAACTCTGCATGTGATTGGATACCACTGTATTTTCCTCCTTTAGAAAACAATGGGGATTTGTTACTTCATACATTATGTTGGCCTCCACATACACACACACTCACACACACAAACACATTAATGCACATTATTTATCGTCATTCTCCTCTAAAATGAACCAAGTGCTGACAACGTGTGGATTTGCAAGTCTAATTTCAACCTGTTGGTTCCCAGTGCAGCTCTAATCACTACAAAAGCTCTTCATTGCTCTTGCATTGTTTTCTTAGGTTTTTAATGAAATACTTTGTTCGAAGCTGGAAAACAATGTTGCTGGTAGAATTGTGTATTGTGTGGCTTGCTTTATAGTTAGAATAATGCGCTTTGAAGTGCAAGGAGATCCGCCCGGATAGTTATTTGTTTACATTCACTGATTACTTACAGTTAATTAGTGGGCATATGAAAGAACCTGTTGTTTGTTAATTATTCAATATAGATACTCACAAGGCATTTGTTGACCTTTCAGAAACGATAAAGTGCTATTGAAACCTTATTTAATTTAAAGTGCAGGCTAAATTATTTTGGTATCATTTTCACTAGGCACCCTTTAGGGGTGGGGTGAAAAAAATGAATTTAATTGAATAACAAGCTCTTGAATTGAATTGTGCAAGTGTAACTTGGTTATGAAAGCCCCCAGTGATTCATGATACACTACATCATATTGTTGATCACATGGTTACATCGCAAATACACCCAAATACTCACACAGGTATGATAGAGACAACCCCTCCAGAATGACACAGACACACCGTCCAGAATGACACAGACACCCCCTCCAGAATGATACAGACACCCCCTCCAGAATAATACAGACACCCCCTCCAGAATGACACAGACACCCCCTCCAGAATGATACAGACACCCCCTCCAGAATGACACAGACACCCCCTCCAGAATGATACAGACACCACCTCCAGAATGACACAGACACCCCCCCCCCCCAGAATGATACAGACACCCCCTCCAGAATGATACAGACACCACCTCCAGAATGACACAGACACCCCCCCCCCAGAATGATACAGACACCCCCTCCAGAATGATGCAGACACCCTTTCCAAAACGATACAGACACCACCTCCAGAATGAAACAGACACCACCTCCAGAATGACAGACACCGGACATAAATCACCCAAGGGTACATGACACATGCACAGAAAGGTGATCAGAGAGTGAACATTCAGCCGTCATTGATCTGCCCTATGAAATCCTGTCATTATGGAAGCCATTCAAAAGGATAGAGGCTGGGGTCGACTGGGGAGCCAGATCTTTCCAGATCCTTCGATGGGGGTTACTGACACTGTATGGTAATCTAGCCAGTTAGGGCTTCTGTCCGTCACACATATCATATTGTAGAATTATAAATACATCCAGGTTTAAGCCACTGTGCTGCTTGTTTTCCGTTTTCAAATAGGGATACCGTTATTACACTTCAGCTACGTGATAACTTCAGTGTCAGATGAGAGAGAATATTTTCTTTTCAAAAGGTAAAATCCACTAAAATCCACATTATCCTGGCCTATATTGGTTATATATTTTCTTAAGTCCTTTTTGTAGTTGTTGATTGAACCTTAATGTCTGGGTCACCCTCACACCTCCTGTAGCCTTTTGTAGTTGTTGATTGAACCTTAATGTCTGGGTCACCCTCACACCTCCTGTAGCCTTTTGTAGTTGTTGATTGAACCTTAATGTCGGGCTCACCCTCACACCTCCTGTAGCCTTTTGTAGTTGTTGATTGAACCTTAATGTCTGGCTCACCCTCACACCTCCTGTAGCCTTTTGTAGTTGTTGATTGAACCTTAATGTCTGGCTCACCCTCACACCTCCTGTAGCCTTTTGATCCTTTTTAACTGTGCCTTTTGTTCTGTTTTCTGGCATGTTTATTCTTATTTAAAGCTGTGTTATGTAGGTACGGTGCGTGTGCATGTTTTGTTTTGTACAGTATCGTATTGTGCTTTTATTTGACCTCTTGTCCGTTCTGGCTGAATATGATAGGAAGATAAATGTGTATGGTTGCCAAGATGTCCTTACTTCTCTCTAACATGTATTTTGTCTGTCTCTACATCTAGGAGGTGAATTAGTCATCCCTGTACTCTTAGAGGACCAATTAGTGTTACCCCCGTCCATCCCCCTCCCAACCCTCTGCCCACCCCTCACCATAATTGAAACCACCAAAGAGTCCCTGTCCAAGGCCACTGAGGCCAGGGTACCTTGCTTGTCGGACAGAGGCAGCGATGATTGTGATGATTGTGATGATGATGATGGCTTGGTGATATCTGGGTATGATTTCGACTCTAACCTGCCTCCTACTGATGATGAAGAGCTTTACGCCACCTTCTCCTTGGTAACAGATAAGACCTTGTCCACGTCGGCTTTTGAAGGTGGCTACAAAGCTCACCAGCCCAAGTGGGAAACCAAGGACTTTAGACCTAACAAACCATCCTCAGACCGCGGTAGGACTACCACTACCGCCGTGCTGCCACTAGCACCCGACCAGAGCCGCTACACCTCCACCGCAGCCCTGCACCACACGTTACCCGCCAAGCTGCCTGCCGGCAAAATGAATAACCGCGAGCTAAAACCCCAGCCAGACCTAGTGTTGCTCCCGTTGCCCACCCTACCCTATGAGGTAGACAGTACCAAGCAGAGGGCTCCTGTAATAACCTCCCCCATGTTCCATACTGTACCCACAGCCCTGCCCACCCAGCCCGTCATCAACAGAGTCCCGGGACCCCCGGAAGTGTCCCGCCAGTCTAGCAGCACCATCGGGATGGTCGTGGGGATAGTGGCGGCCGCAGCCCTGTGCATCGTCATCCTCCTGTACGCCATGTATAAGTACAGGAACAGGGACGAGGGTTCCTACCAGGTGGACGAGAGCAGGAATTACATCACCAACTCGGCAACGCAGAGCAACGGAGCCGCCGTGAAGGACAAACAGCAAAGCTCGAAAGCTGTCAAAGGAAAACAGAAAAACAAGGACAAGGAGTATTACGTTTGAGTGACGGACGTTGAGAGATGAAAAGAGAGAGGAAGAGAAAGACAGGTATAGAGAAATATAGAAGTGTATTTAACAGTTACCTTCTAAGGAGCTGTGATGACAAAACATGGTAAAAACTAGAACCGTTACTTGATGCTGTGTAGAGTGGTTGAACTATGACTATGTGTAGTAATATGAAGAAGACTTACTATTGTAAGCATACAGAGAAGGATAATAGCATCTTTAGAGACCTTCCTCTTCTGCCAACTTCGTGTACAACTACTTCACAGCGACTGCATCATCATCCTATGGGACTTTTAGAACTATGTGATCCTTGGCGTAAAAAAAAAGAAAATTTGGTTTGTTTTTGTAAACCTGTACAAAATGAAAGATGTTCATTAATCTTGACCGTCTTCAGCATGTAAGCAACATGTAGTGATTTAACAAGAGTGGGTCAGGATAAAAAGGATCATTGTAAAGTCAATGGGAAAAAAATGGACTACTGCTGTTAAAAGATATCGTACATTTTTGTTATTGTATGTATGGGTTCAGGATTCTAAAAGTGTGGTGTCTAAGCAACAACAACAACAACAACAACAAAAAACATCTACTACTCTATGTATCAAATGACACCAAGTGAGCTCAAATGGCTGAGGAAAGATCTCTTAGGATCTCTTCAGATCTCAGAGCTGTGTTGTCTGTCCTCTGATCTCAACATGATTACTCTCGTTGTGTGACAGAAGGACAGAGTGACACTGACGTGTTGGTCCTGGCGAGAAGTGGTTGCTTGTTCTTGTCTCGGTTAAAAGCAACTGATTGTAATGCATGTAATCCATTCTACCAAAACTGTACAGTACAGTACAATATACCACTAGAGTACAATATACCACGACAGTACAATACATACCAGTACAGTATATTGTACAGTACAGTATATAAACTTAGCTTGAACAGTCCTTTTCTCTCTAAAGGCCAAACTTTATACTTCGTCATCATCAAGACACCACAACTCTTTCGATTTTATTCCCTAAAAACGTCAACAATGAAAATATGAGTATCCCTAAAGATAAAAAGGTCTGTTGGTTTGCAGTCGTGCTGGTTGTGTCTTTTGCAGGCCTCTGTGTGTTGGTTAATCACCTCTTGTTCTATTTTCTATGGAGCTGTCCCATCGAGGACAGAATGCAGTACTATAACACTGTTAAAAATGTCTATACAGAAATAAATCTAACGTGAAAAGTGTGAATTCTATCTGACACAGTCAAAACTGTGTCAAACAAACACATTTGTTTACATATTTTATTACATTATAGCCGTTGTACTTTGTAGGTACTAGCTATTGTACATACCATCTAAGTTGTCATTTTTTTGTAATTATATTGTACAGACTGATCATATGGTTTATCAGTGTATTTCATGAAGAAACATCTATAATTATTAACTAAAGTGAAGAAAGACTTTGAAGCATTGAGACACATTTAGTAAAGAAAGGAGAACACTATGTTAAGATAGAAACATCTGCGATCAGAGCTCTGAGTGTCAATCAAATACAAGATGGCCGATCTTAATTGTACCAATGCTTTCTTCTTCTTCTCTGGTTATTTTAGTATTAGTTATATTTTGAAAAGATTAAAGAGAAGCTATATTAATCGAAGACTATAGCTGTTGGATGCGGAGGCGCAGTTAGGACAATCTCCCAAAAGTCTTTACACTAACATTCATGACAAATCATTCGCTTTTCATATTTGTTTTACATATTTTTGTTATACAGTGCCTTGAAAAAGTATTCATACCCCTTGGCGTTTTTCCTATTTTGTTGCATTACAACCTGTAATTTAAATATATTTTTATTTGGATTTCATGTAATGGACATACACAAAATAGTTCAAATTGATGAAGTGAAATGAAAAAGAATTACTTAAAACGGAATAGTGGTGCTTGCATATGTCTTCAACCCTTTTGCTATGAAGCACCTAATTAAGATCTGGTGCAACCAATTACCTTCAGAAGTCACATAATTAGTTAAATAAAGTACATCTGTGTGCAATCTAAGTGTCACATGATCTCAGTATATATACACCTGTTCTGAAAGGCCCCAGAGTCTGCAACACCATTAAGCAAGGGGCATCACCAAGCAAGCGACACCATGAAGACCAAGGAGCTCTCCAAACAGGTCAGGGACAAAGTTGTGGAGAAGTACAGAGATCAGGGTTGGGTTATAAAAAAAATATCCAAAACTTTGAACATCACACAGAGCACCATTAAATCCATTATTAAAACATTACAACATTGTGACACCACAACAAACCTGCCAAGAGAAGGCCAAAACTCACGGACCAGGCAAGGAGGGCATTAATCAGAGGCAACAAAGAGACCAAAGATAACCCTGAAGGAGCTGCAAAGCTCCACAGTGGAGATTGGAGTATCTGTCCATAGGACCACTTTAAGCTGTATACACCACAGAATTGGGTTTTATGGAAGATTGGCCAGAAAAAAAGCCATTGCTTAAAGAAAAAAATAAGCAAACACGTTTGGTGTTTGCCAAAAGGCATGTGGGAGACTCTGTAAACATATGGAAGAAGGTGCTTTGGTCAGATGAGACTAAAATTGAGCTTTTTGGCAATCAAGGAAAACACTATATCTGGCACAAACCTAACACCTCACATTACCCCTAGAACACCATTTTTTTCATCGGCAGGGACTGGGAAACTGGTCAGAATTGAGGAAATGATGGATGGCGCTAAATACAGGGAAATTCTTGAGGGAAACCTGTTTCAGTCTTCCAGAGATTTGAGACTGGGACGGAGGTTCATCTTCCAGGAGGACAATGACCCTAAGCATACTGCTAAAGCAACATTCGAGTGGTTTAAGGGGAACATTCAAATGTATTGGAATGGCCTAGTCAAAGCCCAGACCTCAATCTAATTGAGAATCTGTGGTATGACTTAAAGATTGCTGTACACCTGCGGAACCCATCCAACTTGAAGGAGCTGGAGCAGTTTTGCCTTGAAGAATTGGCAAAAATCCCAGTGGCTAGATGTGCCAAGCTTATAGAGACATACACCAAGAGACTTGCAGCTGTAATTGCTGCAAAAGGTGGCTCTACAAAGTTTTGACCTTGGGGGGGTTAATAGTTATGCACACTCAAGTTTTCATTTTTGTGTCTTTTTTCTTGTTTGATTCACAATAAAAAATATTTTCCATCTTCAAAGTGGTAGGTATGTGATGTAAATTGATTGATTTCAAAATTTCAGTTTATAAGGCAACAAAATAGGAAAAATTCAAGGGGTGTGAATTCTTTCGCAAGCTACTGTATATATATGTATATATATTTTCAGGATCCTTATATTTTTATATTTTTTATTTCATTTAATTTGTGACTATGGCCAGACTGTTTGTAATCACTGACACTTTGGTGTTTTTGTCATCTTTAGTTTTATTAGATTATTATAATTTTTTGGTATTTTAATATTGTTTTCTATTAGTTTTTATATTTTTTTCATGCTCTTTTTTTCCATGAAATTGTTTGCAATAAAATTATCTTCCCAAACGTGTGTTCAAGTCACTTCTTTGAATAACGAGTTGAGCTGACAGACATTTTATATGTCTAGCAAGAGGGAAATATTTGATTCATGTCGTAGTGTTTCCCAAACCTAGAAAGCTATAACCTTTGACTTTCTCCTGGAATAGTTTATTTACGTCTGAGTGAAACCCATATGATCTAGCATAAACAAAAGTATAATAACACATATTGTATGATGACACAATATAAAAAGGTAATTAAAAAGCCTTTTCATGCTAATATGTCCCTCTCCCCGCCCCATAGTTATAATCTCTTTTCATACTAATATGTCCCTCTCCTCGCCCCATAGTTATAATCTCTTTTCATACTAATATGTCCCTCTCCTCGCCCCATAGTTATAATCTCTTTTCATACTAATATGTCCCTCTCCCCGCCCCATAGTTATAATCTCTTTTCATACTAATATGTCCCTCTCCTCGCCCCATAGTTATAATCTCTTTTCATGCTAATATGTCCCTCTCCCCGCCCCATAGTTATAATCTATTTTCATACTAATATGTCCCTCCTATCGACCCATAGTTATAATCTATTTTCATACTAATATGTCCCTCTCCTCACCCCATAGTTATAATCTATTTTAATACTAATATGTCCCTCTCCTCGCCCCATAGTTATAATCTATTTTCATACTAATATGTCCCTCTCCTCACCCCATAGTTATAATCTCTTTTTATACTAATATGTCCCTCTCCTCACCCCATAGTTATAATCTCTTTTCATACTAATATGTCCCTCTCCTCGCCCCATAGTTCTAATCTCTTTTCATACTAATATGTCCCTCTCCTCGCCCCATAGTTCTAATCTCTTTTCATACTAATATGTCCATACATAGTTATAATCTATTTTTATACTAATATGTCCCTCTCCTCACCCCATAGTTCTAATCTCTTTTCATACTAATATGTCCCTCTCCTCGCCCCATAGTTCTAATCTCTTTTCATACTAATATGTCCCTCTCCTCACCCCATAGTTATAATCTCTTTTCATACTAATATGTACCTCTCCTTGCCCCATAGTTATAATCTCTTTTCATACTAATATGTCCATACATAGTTATAATCTCTTTTCATGCTAATATGTCCCTCTCCTCGCCCCATAGTTATAATCTCTTTTCATACTAATATGTCCCTCTCCTCGCCCCATAGTTATAATCTCTTTTCATACTAATATGTCCATACATAGTTAAAATCTCTTTTCATACTAATATGTCCATACATAGTTAAAATCTCTTTTCATACTAATATGTCCATACATAGTTAAAATCTCTTTTCATACTAATATGTCCATACATAGTTATAATCTCTTTTCATACTAATATGTCCATACATAGTTATAATCTCTTTTCATGCTGATATGACCCTCTCCTCGCCCCATAGTTATAATCTCTTTTCATACTAATATGTCCCTCTCCTCGCCCCATAGTTATAATCTCTTTTCATACTAATATGTCAATACATAGTTATAATCTCTTTTCATGCTGATATGACCCTCTCCTCGCCCCATAGTTATAATCTCTTTTTATACTAATATGTCAATACATAGTTATAATCTCTTTTCATACTAATATGTCCCTCTCCTCGCCCCATAGTTATAATCTCTTTTTATACTAATATGTCCCTCTCCTCGCCCCATAGTTATAATCTCTTTTCATACTAATATGTCCCTCTCCTCGCCCCATAGTTATAATCTCTTTTCATACTAATATGTCCCTCTCCTCGCCCCATAGTTATAATCTCTTTTCATACTAATATGTCCCTCTCCTCGCCCCATAGTTATAATCTCTTTTCATACTAATATGTCCCTCTCCTCGCCCCATAGTTATAATCTCTTTTCATACTAATATGTCCATACATAGTTATAATCTCTTTTCATGCTAATATGTCCCTCTCCTCGCCCTATAGTTATAATCTCTTTTCATACTAATATGTCCATACATAGTTAAAATCTCTTTTCATACTAATATGTCCATACATAGTTATAATCTCTTTTCATACTAATATGTCCATACATAGTTATAATCTCTTTTCATACTAATATGTCCCTCTCCTCGCCCCATAGTTCTAATCTCTTTTCATACTAATATGTCCCTCTCCTCGCCCCATAGTTATAATCTCTTTTCATACTAATATGTCCCTCTCCTCGCCCCATAGTTATAATCTCTTTTCATACTAATATGTCCATACATAGTTATAATCTCTTTTCATACTAATATGTCCCTCTCCTCGCCCCATAGTTATAATCTCTTTTCATACTAATATGTCCCTCTCCTCGCCCCATAGTTCTAATCTCTTTTCATACTAATATGTCCATACATAGTTATAATCTCTTTACATACTAATATGTCCATACATAGTTATAATCTCTTTACATACTAATATGTCCATACATAGTTGTAATCTATTTTCATACTAATATGTCCATACATAATTATAATCTTTTTTAATACTAATATGTCCATACATAATTATAATCTCTTTTCATACTAATATGTCCATACATAGTTATAATCTCTTTTCATACTAATATGTCCCTCTCCTCGCCCCATAGTTATAGTCTCTTTTCATACTAATATGTCCATACATAGTTATAATCTCTTTTCATACTAATATGTCCGTACATAGTTATAATCTCTTTCAGGAATATTTACCCAAAATATTTCACCTTCTTTGTTACTTTACCAAACATATCATTAGTGAGAGTCAAAATCTGTTATATTTGTGAACATCTAACTCAACATTTGGGCCATTTAAACATGGCGCGTCCCTCCTGTAGACAAGGGGAGAAGGACTGTCTGAAAAGATTGATTTTGTCGTTCTGATCATATGCAATGTGTCTGCATCTGTCGTAAAACAAATGTTAGACTTCCACACAAAATTACTTCTTTACTTATTTTAAGTTCAATGAAGTGTGTACGTCCCATTTTTTATCGTAGAGCTATGAAAGTTATGCTCCAGACAAATTCAGCGATTGCTTTGCCATGTCTGTGTCGTGAAGCAGTCGAGCTGGATATACCACTACCAGTCAAATGTTTGGACACACCACAACATTCAAGGGTTTTTCTTTATTTGTACTATTTTCGACATTGTAGAATAATAGTGAAGACATCACATCTATTAAATGACACATATGGAATCATGTAGTAACCAAAAAGTCTTGAACAAATCTAAATATGTTTTATATTTTAGATTCGTTCAAGTAGCCACACTTTGCCTTGATGACAGGCTTGCACACTCTTGGCATTCTTTCAACCAGCTTCATGAGGTAGTCACCTGGAATGCTTAAAACATGTTGGTATTACACACCTGGACAGGGAGAAGTTGAAAATGTCAGTGAAGACACTTTCCAATTGGTCAGCGCATGCTCGAAGTCCACATACTGGTAATCCGTCTGGCCCTGCGACCTTGTGAATGTTGACCTGTTTTAAGGTCTTACTCACATCGGCTGCGGAGAGCGTGATCACACAGTCTTTCGGAAAAGCTGGTGATCTCATGCCCAAGAATAACAAGACTATTACCTGATACTATAATATACTGTTACCCAGGTATAACAAGACCATTACCTGATACCATAATATACTGTTACCCAGGTATAACAAGACCATTATCTGATACCCTAATATACTGTTACCCAGGTATAACAAGACCATTACCTGATACCATAATATACTGTTACCCAGGCATAACAAGACTACTCCTGATACTATAATATACTGTTACCCAGGCATAACAAGACTACTCCTGATACTATAATATACTGTTTTTGAGAGACTAGTAAAGGATCATATCACCTCTACCTTACCTGTCACCATAGACCCACCTCAATTTGCTTTCCGCCCCAATAGGTCCACAGACAATGCAATCGCCATCACACCGCACACTGCCCTATCTCATCTGAACAAGAGACATACCTATGTAAGAATTCTGTTCATTGACTACACCTCAGCATTCAACACCATAGTACCCTCCAAGCTCATCATTAAGCTCAGGATGCAGGGTCTGAACCAAGCCCTGTGCAACGTGGTCCTGGACTTCCTGACGGGCCGCCCCCAGGTGGTGAAGGTAGGGAAACAACATCTCCACTTTGCTAATCCTCAACACTGGGGCCCAACAAGGGTGCGTGCTCAGCCCCCTCCTGTACTCACTGTTCACGCACGGCTATGTGGCCATGCACACCTCCAACTCAATCATCAGGTTTGCAGATGACACAACAGTAGTAGGCTTGATCACCAACAATGATGAGACAGCCTATAGGGATGAGGTGAAGGCACTCAGAGTGTGGTGTCAGGAAAACAACCTCTAACTCAACGTCAACAAACAAAGGAGATAATCGTGGGCTTCAGGAAACAGCAGAGGGAGCACCCCACTTTCCACATCGAAGGGTCAACAGTGGAGAAGGTGGAAAGTTTTAAGTTCCTGGGCATACACATCACAGACAAACTGAAATGGGTCACCAACACAGACAGTGTGGTGAAGAAGGTGCAACAGTGCCTCTTCAACCTCTGGAGGATGAAGGAATTTGGCTTGTCACCCAAACACTGACAAACTTTTACAGATGCACAATCGAGAGCAT
>NC_034187.2:9435477-9447977 GCF_002021735.2 Oncorhynchus kisutch
CAGCACATGGCCTACAGCAAAGCCTGGACCTGCTACAGCAGTACTGCCAGACCTGGGCCCTGGCAGTAAACCCCAAAAATAGTAAAATAATGATTTTCCAGAGAACATCCAGATCTCAGGAAATTAGACCAAAGTTCTCAATTGGTACAAAAATATAGAGTACTGCACACACTACAATTACTTAGGTTTAAAAATAAGCTCAACTGGACACCTTAATGATGAAGTGAATGAACTGAGAGAGAAAGCATGCAGGGCATTCTACGCCATTAAAAAGCTCATTCAAATTGAAATACCTATTAAAAACTAATTGAATGTGTCATTAAACCAATTGCACCTTATGGAAATGAGTTGTGGGGTCCACTTGCAAAACAAGATTTCACCAAATGGAACAAACACCCCATTGAAACCCTGCATGCAGAGTTCTGTAAGATTCTCCTACATGTCCAGAGGAAAACTACAAACACTGCATGCAGGGCAGAATTAGGCCCATATCCACTAATTATAAACACTCAAGAAAGAGCAATTCAGTTTTGGAAACATCTCAAATACAATGACCCCCTCTCATATCATTACCACTGATCAGAAAAACCTTGACAAAGTACAGGCTCAGTGAGCACAGTCTTGCCATTGAGAAGGGTAGACACAGGAAAACCTGGCTCCCTGTAGAGGAAAGGTTGTGCATCCACTGCACAGCAGCAAAACCTGAGACAGAGATGCATTTCCTGAGAAAATATCAAAAATATAAAACAATTAGGGACTGTCATTTCCAAATATGTGAAACCCTTATTCAAGGTTCACTGATACCTGGGGTCCCTCCTTCAGATGTGTCCATACACAGTACACAGAATACGGCCATGGTTCAATTCAATTTCACTTTTCGGCCATGGTCCATTTCAAGGCAATGTTAACATACGCAAGGAGATCACAAATGCATGCTGCAGATGTGTGCTCAATCAGAAATTACCTTATAATGCCAAGCACACTACCACGCGGATCTTCATGATTTAATCTAGACATGAGGTTTGATTTGGCATTAGACAGGGGTGACCATTCTCCCTGTTCCCCATCCTACCTGAGGTAAACTCTCTGGGCCGTAACTACCCATCTCCCCTTTTCCCAGTCTGAAAGCCCTCTCTGATTGGCTGTATTGATCCGGGCCTACAGCTGTAGTTTCTCCCAGGTGATGAAGCACACAGAGCGATAGAACCCTGTGTGAACCTGCTCACGTCACAGAGACTACCCTCAATCAAGTGGATCTACAAACCACATTCAGCTTGAGTTAGGATCTTAAGTTAGAATTCAGCCCTTAGAGAGGATATGGGAAAGACATCTTTTGAAAGACATGCCCCTAATTGATAGTTTCTTTCTGTAGAGAGAGAGAGAGACATCTGTTTGCTTTAAGTGTGGGAGTCTATATTAAAATGGAGGGAGTGGGTAGGGGAAGAGGAGGGGGGGAAGATAGTTTTCTTCAGACTCGGTGAAGTGCCTCGTCTGTCCCTGGAGCTTTGACTCCAAATGAGATTTCATATTGGTGTACTGCAGGTACACATAGCGCTCTGATGTTAACATGAAAGCCAGTTAAAGATAAACTACTCCACACAGGCAGAGATGTTGACTGAGACAATTTCATATCCACCGCAGCAATCACAGCCATGGCACTGTGGCTTTTATATAACTCAAGTGAGTTTGTCAGCACGTGTCAGTTTGTGTGGATTTCCAGGGATCCTGTGAACATGGTTACATTAGTCATTGCTTGAGTGGAGGGGATGCTCAGAACATACCTGAGAATTATCCGTACGCAACAGACCCATAACTTCATTGTACAGTCTCTGTTCAGCTTGTGTTACCTGGTAATGACTAGGAATCTGCATACTCTGGTACAAAAATTATCATACTGTAGTTTTCCTCACTAGGATCAATGGAAGGATACTATTTTCTGTTATTCAAATATTACAAACGATCTAACTGACTAAAATCGTCCATGTTCGCTTTACTTTTTGATTTTTCTGAAAGGTATTGTGCTTTTACTGCTATCATATTTACAGGATGGAGTAATGTCCCCTATATATCATTTTGTGAATACAGTATGTCTTTCCAGTCATTCACAATAGCAACCCCATCTTTGAGAAAACTAAATGAAACTGTATGCTATTTGGTGTATAGCCATTTCATCCGTCTATTCTGTAACATGGGATAGAGGGCTTAGAGGGAATCTCATGGGTGTGAATGTCAGTTACAGAATCGTCACGGTTACCCAAGCCTGCCTCAGAGTTCATTCTGACAGGAACAGTGTTCCACATAATGGAACCTAAATGTCTTAAAATTGCTGTCTGCTGTGAAGTGCATGTGCAATTGTAACTCACAGTTTATTCTAACTGAAAATCATGTCCCTCTCAGTATGAGGTGAAACCTAGTCTCCTCATTTTTGAAGATGTAACTCAGCTATTGACATGAAACTGAAATGGCAAAATAATGCCAATACCTTCATACTTTTGACAGTCTTTCAGAAGTCACCCTGGTCAGGGGAAATCTACATTAGGTTAGTTCTCTGTCCGTCCGTCCATCCGTTGATACTTAAGTATATTTTAGCAATTACATTTACTTTGGATAGTTAAGTATATTTAAAACCAAATACTTTTAGACTTTAACTGAAGTATTATTTTACTGGGGGTCTTTCACTTGATGTGACTCATTTTCTGTTTAGGTATTTTACTCAAGTATGACAATTGGGTACTTTCTCTATTTCTCTCTCAATTTCAATTTAAGGGCAATATTGGCATGGGAAACATATGTTATCATTGCCAAAGCAAGGGAAGTAGATAATAAACAAAAGTGAAATAAACAATAAAACTTGATAATAAACATTACACAAACAAAAGTTCCAAAGTAATAAAGACATTTCAAATGCGATATAATGTGCAAATAGTTAAAGTACAAAAAAGAAAAGAAAATCTCTCTCAATTCAGTTCAATTGAAAGGTCTTTATTGGCCAACGTGTTTACATTGAAAGGTCTTTATTGGCCAACGTATTTACATTGAAAGGTCTTTATTGGCCAACGTGTTTACATTGAAAGGTCTTTATTGGTCAACGTATTTACATTGAAAGGTCTTTATTGGCCAACGTGTTTACATTGAAAGGTATTTATTGGCCAACGTGTTTACATTGAAAGGTCTTTATTGGCCAACGTGTTTACATTGAAAGGTCTTTATTGGCCAACGTGTTTACATTGAAAGGTCTTTATTGGCCAACGTGTTTACATTGAAAGGTCTTTATTGGCCAACGTGTTTACATTAAAAGGTCTTTATTGGCCAACTTGTTTACATCGAAAGGTCTTTATTGGCCAACGTGTTTACATTGAAAGGTCTTTATTGGCCAACGTGTTTACATCGAAAGGTCCTTATTGGCCAACGTGTTTACATTGAAAGGTCTTTATTGGCCAACGTGTTTACATTGAAAGGTCTTTATTGGCCAACGTATTTATATTGAAATACTTTATTGGCCAACGTGTTTACATTGAAAGGTCTTTATTGGCCAACGTGTTTACATTGAAAGGTCTTTATTGGCCAACGTGTTTACATTGAAAGTCTCATCTCTTCAGTGGGTCATATGATTGAGTGTAGTCTGGCCCAGGAGTGGGAAGGTGAACGGAAAGGCTCTGGAGCAACGAACCGCCCTTGCTGTCTCTACCTGGCCGGTTCCCCTCTTTCCACTGGGATTCTCTGCCTCTAACCCTATTACAGGGGCTGAGTCACTGGCTTGCTGGGGCTCTCTCATGCCGTCCCTGGAGGGGGTGCGTCACCTGAGTGGGTTGATTCACTGTTGTGGTCATCCTGTCTGGGTTGGCGTCCCCCCCCCTTGGGTTGTGCCGTGGCGGAGATCTTTGTGGGCTATACTCAGCCTTGTCTCAGGATGGTAAGTTGGTGGTTGAAGATATCCCTCTAGTGGTGTGGGGGCTGTGCTTTGGCAAAGTGGGTGGGGTTATATCCTTCCTGTTTGGCCCTGTCCGGGGGTGTCCTCGGATGGGGCCACAGTGTCTCCTGACCCCTCCTGTCTCAGCCTCCAGTATTTATGCTGCAGTAGTTTATGTGTCGGGGGGCTGGGGTCAGTTTGTTATATCTGGAGTACTTCTCCTGTCCTATTCGGTGTCCTGTGTGAATCTAAGTGTGCGTTCTCTAATTCTCTCCTTCTCTCTTTCTTTCTCTCTCTCGGAGGACCTGAGCCCTAGGACCATGCCCCAGGACTACCTGACATGATGACTCCTTGCTGTCCCCAGTCCACCTGGCCATGCTGCTGTTCCAGTTTCAACTGACCTGAGCCCTAGGACCATGCCCCAGGACTACCTGACATGATGACTCCTTGCTGTCCCCAGTCCACCTGGCCATGCTGCTGTTCCAGTTTCAACTGACCTGAGCCCTAGGACCATGCCCCAGGACTACCTGACATGATGACTCCTTGCTGTCCCCAGTCCACCTGGCCATGCTGCTGCTCCAGTTTCAACTTCCACCTGACTGTGCTGCTGCTCCAGTTTCAAATGTTCTGCCTTATTATTATTCGACCATGCTGGTCATTTATGAACATTTGAACATCTTGGCCATGTTCTGTTATAATCTCCACCCGGCACAGCCAGAAGAGGACTGGCCACCCCACATAGCCTGGTTCCTCTCTAGGTTTCTTCCTAGGTATTGGCCTTTCTAGGGAGTTTTTCCTAGCCACCGTGCTTCTACACCTGCATTGCTTGCTGTTTGGGGTTTTAGGCTGGGTTTCTGTACAGCACTTTGAGATATCAGCTGATTTACGAAGGGCTATATAAATACATTTGATTTGATTTTGATTTGATTTGATTTGAAAGGTCTTTATTTGCCAACGTGTTTACATTGAAAGGTCTTTATTGGCCAACGTGTTTACATTGAAAGGTCTTTATTGGCCAACGTGTTTACATTGAAAGGTCTTTATTGGCCAACGTGTTTACATCGAAAGGTCCTTATTGGCCAACGTGTTTACATTGAAAGGTCTTTATTGGCCAACGTGTTTACATTGAAAGGTCTTTATTGGCCAACGTATTTACATTGAAATACTTTATTGGCCAACGTGTTTAGGGGTTTTAGGCTGGGTTTCTGTACAGCACTTTGAGATATCAGCTGATGTACGAAGGGCTATATAAATAAATTTGATTTGATTTTGATTTGATTTGATTTGAAAGGTCTTTATTGGCCAACATGTTTACATTGAAGGGTCTTTATTGGCCAACGTGTTTACATTGAAAGGTCTTTATTGGCCAACATGTTTACATTGAAAGGTCTTTATTGGCCAACGTGTTTACATCGAAAGGTCCTTATTGGCCAACATGTTTACATTGAAAGGTCTTTATTGGCCAACGTGTTTACATTGAAAGGTCTTTATTGGCCAACGTATTTACATTGAAATACTTTATTGGCCAACGTGTTTACATTGAAAGGTATTTATTGGCCAACGTATTTACATTGAAAGGTCTTTATTGGCCAATGTGTTTACATTGAAAGGTCTTTATTGGCCAACGTATTTACATTGAAAGGTCTTTATTGGACAACGTGTTTACATTGAAAGGTCTTTATTGGACAACGTGTTTACATTGAAAGGTCTTTATTGGCCAACGTGTTTACATTGAAAGGTCTTTATTGGCCAACGTATTTATATTGAAAGGTCTTTATTAGACAACGTGTTTACATTGAAAGGTCTTTATTGGACAACGTGTTTACATTGAAAGGTCTTTATTGGCCAACGTGTTTACATTGAAAGGTCTTTATTGGCCAACGTATTTACATTGAAATACTTTATTGGCCAACGTGTTTACATTGAAAGGTCTTTATTGGCCAACGTGTTTACATTGAAAGGTCTTTATTGGCCAACGTATTTACATTGAAAGGTCTTTATTGGACAACGTGTTTACATTGAAAGGTCTTTATTGGACAACGTGTTTACATTGAAAGGTCTTTATTGGCCAACGTGTTTACATTGAAAGGTCTTTATTGGACAACGTGTTTACATTGAAAGGTCTTTATTGGACAACGTGTTTACATTGAAAGGTCTTTATTGGCCAACGTGTTTACATTGAAAGGTCTTTATTGGCCAACGTATTTACATTGAAAGGTCTTTATTGGACAACGTGTTTACATTGAAAGGTCTTTATTGGACAACGTGTTCACATTGAAAGGTCTTTATTGGCCAACGTGTTTACATTGAAAGGTCTTTATTGGACAACGTGTTTACATTGAAAGGTCTTTATTGGACAACGTGTTTACATTGAAAGGTCTTTATTGGCCAACGTGTTTACATTGAAAGGTCTTTATTGGCCAACGTATTTACATTGAAAGGTCTTTATTGGACAACGTGTTTACATTGAAAGGTCTTTATTGGACAACGTGTTTACATTGAAAGGTCTTTATTGGCCAACGTGTTTACATTGAAAGGTCTTTATTGGCCAACGTATTTACATTGAAATACTTTATTGGCCAACGTGTTTACATTGAAAGGTCTTTATTGGCCAACGTATTTACATTGAAAGGTATTTTTTGGACAACGTGTTTACATTGAAAGGTCTTTATTGGACAACGTGTTTACATTGAAAGGTCTTTATTGGCCAACGTGTTTACATTGAAAGGTCTTTATTGGCCAACGTGTTTACATTGAAAGGTCTTTATTGGCCAACGTGTTTACATTGAAAGGTCTTTATTGGCCAACGTGTTTACATTGAAAGGTCTTTATTGGCCAACGTGTTTACATCGAAAGGTCCTTATTGGCCAACGTGTTTACATTGAAAGGTCTTTATTGGCCAACGTGTTTACATCGAAAGGTCTTTATTGGCCAACGTGTTTACATTGAAAGGTCTTTATTGGCCAACGTGTTTACATCGAAAGGTCCTTATTGGCCAACGTGTTTACATTGAAAGGTCTTTATTGGCCAACGTGTTTACATTGAAAGGTCTTTATTGGCCAACGTATTTACATTGAAATACTTTATTGGCCAACGTGTTTACATTGAAAGGTATTTATTGGCCAACGTATTTACATTGAAAGTTCTTTATTGGCCAACGTGTTTACATTGAAAGGTCTTTATTGGCCAACGTGTTTACATTGAAAGGTCTTTATTGGCCAACGTATTTACATTGAAAGGTCTTTATTGGACAACGTGTTTACATTGAAAGGTCTTTATTGGACAACGTGTTCACATTGAAAGGTCTTTATTGGCCAACGTGTTTACATTGAAAGGTCTTTATTGGCCAATGTATTTACATTGAAATACTTTATTGGCCAACGTGTTTACATTGAAAGGTCTTTATTGGCCAACATATTTACATTGAAAGGTATTTTTTGGACAACGTGTTTACATTGAAAGGTCTTTATTGGACAACATGTTTACATTGAAAGGTCTTTATTGGCCAACGTGTTTACATTGAAAGGTCTTTATTGGCCAACGTATTTATATTGAAAGGTCTTTATTAGACAACGTGTTTACATTGAAAGGTCTTTATTGGACAACGTGTTTACATTGAAAGGTCTTTATTGGCCAACGTGTTTACATTGAAAGGTCTTTATTGGCCAACGTATTTACATTGAAATACTTTATTGGCCAACGTGTTTACATTGAAAGGTCTTTATTGGCCAACGTGTTTACATTGAAAGGTCTTTATTGGCCAACGTATTTACATTGAAAGGTCTTTATTGGACAACGTGTTTACATTGAAAGGTCTTTATTGGACAACGTGTTTACATTGAAAGGTCTTTATTGGCCAACGTGTTTACATTGAAAGGTCTTTATTGGACAACGTGTTTACATTGAAAGGTCTTTATTGGACAACGTGTTTACATTGAAAGGTCTTTATTGGCCAACGTGTTTACATTGAAAGGTCTTTATTGGCCAACGTATTTACATTGAAAGGTCTTTATTGGACAACGTGTTTACATTGAAAGGTCTTTATTGGACAACGTGTTCACATTGAAAGGTCTTTATTGGCCAACGTGTTTACATTGAAAGGTCTTTATTGGACAACGTGTTTACATTGAAAGGTCTTTATTGGACAACGTGTTTACATTGAAAGGTCTTTATTGGCCAACGTGTTTACATTGAAAGGTCTTTATTGGCCAACGTATTTACATTGAAAGGTCTTTATTGGACAACGTGTTTACATTGAAAGGTCTTTATTGGACAACGTGTTTACATTGAAAGGTCTTTATTGGCCAACGTGTTTACATTGAAAGGTCTTTATTGGCCAACGTATTTACATTGAAATACTTTATTGGCCAACGTGTTTACATTGAAAGGTCTTTATTGGCCAACGTATTTACATTGAAAGGTATTTTTTGGACAACGTGTTTACATTGAAAGGTCTTTATTGGACAACGTGTTTACATTGAAAGGTCTTTATTGGCCAACGTGTTTACATTGAAAGGTCTTTATTGGCCAACGTGTTTACATTGAAAGGTCTTTATTGGCCAACGTGTTTACATTGAAAGGTCTTTATTGGCCAACGTGTTTACATTGAAAGGTCTTTATTGGCCAACGTGTTTACATCGAAAGGTCCTTATTGGCCAACGTGTTTACATTGAAAGGTCTTTATTGGCCAACGTGTTTACATCGAAAGGTCTTTATTGGCCAACGTGTTTACATTGAAAGGTCTTTATTGGCCAACGTGTTTACATCGAAAGGTCCTTATTGGCCAACGTGTTTACATTGAAAGGTCTTTATTGGCCAACGTGTTTACATTGAAAGGTCTTTATTGGCCAACGTATTTACATTGAAATACTTTATTGGCCAACGTGTTTACATTGAAAGGTATTTATTGGCCAACGTATTTACATTGAAAGTTCTTTATTGGCCAACGTGTTTACATTGAAAGGTCTTTATTGGCCAACGTGTTTACATTGAAAGGTCTTTATTGGCCAACGTATTTACATTGAAAGGTCTTTATTGGACAACGTGTTTACATTGAAAGGTCTTTATTGGACAACGTGTTCACATTGAAAGGTCTTTATTGGCCAACGTGTTTACATTGAAAGGTCTTTATTGGCCAATGTATTTACATTGAAATACTTTATTGGCCAACGTGTTTACATTGAAAGGTCTTTATTGGCCAACATATTTACATTGAAAGGTATTTTTTGGACAACGTGTTTACATTGAAAGGTCTTTATTGGACAACATGTTTACATTGAAAGGTCTTTATTGGCCAACGTGTTTACATTGAAAGGTCTTTATTGGACAACGTGTTTACATTGAAAGGTCTTTATTGGACAACGTGTTTACATTGAAAGGTCTTTATTGGCCAACGTGTTTACATTGAAAGGTCTTTATTGGACAACGTGTTTACATTGAAAGGTCTTTATTGGACAACGTGTTTACATTGAAAGGTCTTTATTGGCCAACGTGTTTACATTGAAAGGTCTTTATTGGCCAACGTATTTACATTGAAATACTTTATTGGCCAACGTGTTTACATTGAAAGGTCTTTATTGGCCAACGTGTTTACATTGAAAGGTCTTTATTGGCCAACGTATTTACATTGAAAGGTCTTTATTGGACAACGTGTTTACATTGAAAGGTCTTTATTGGACAACGTGTTTACATTGAAAGGTCTTTATTGGCCAACGTGTTTACATTGAAAGGTCTTTATTGGCCAACGTATTTACATTGAAAGGTCTTTATTGGACAACGTGTTTACATTGAAAGGTCTTTATTGGCCAACGTGTTTACATTGAAAGGTCTTTATTGGACAACGTGTTTACATTGAAAGGTCTTTATTGGCCAACGTGTTTACATTGAAAGGTCTTTATTGGACAACGTGTTTACATTGAAAGGTCTTTATTGGCCAACGTGTTTACATTGAAAGGTCTTTATTGGCCAACGTGTTTACATTGAAAGGTCTTTATTGGCCAACGTGTTTACATTGAAAGGTCTTTATTGGCCAACGCGTTTACATTGAAAGGTCTTTATTGGCCAACGTGTTTACATTGAAAGGTCTTTATTGGCCAACGCGTTTACATTGAAAGGTCTTTATTGGCCAACGTGTTTACATTGAAAGGTCTTTATTGGCCAACGTATTTACATTGAAATACTTTATTGGCCAACGTGTTTACATTGAAAGGTCTTTATTGGCCAACGTGTTTACATTGAAAGGTCTTTATTGGCCAACGTATTTACATTGAAAGGTCTTTATTGGACAACGTGTTTACATTGAAAGGTCTTTATTGGCCAACGTGTTTACATTGAAAGGTCTTTATTGGCCAACGTATTTACATTGAAAGGTCTTTATTGGACAACGTGTTTACATTGAAAGGTCTTTATTGGCCAACGTGTTTACATCGAAAGGTCCTTATTGGCCAACATGTTTACATTGAAAGGTCTTTATTGGCCAACGTGTTTACATTGAAAGGTCTTTATTGGCCAACGTATTTACATTGAAATACTTTATTGGCCAACGTGTTTACATTGAAAGGTATTTATTGGCCAAAGTATTTACATTGAAAGGTCTTTATTGGCCAATGTGTTTACATTGAAAGGTCTTTATTGGCCAACGTATTTACATTGAAAGGTCTTTATTGGACAACGTGTTTACATTGAAAGGTCTTTATTGGACAACGTGTTTACATTGAAAGGTCTTTATTGGCCAACGTGTTTACATTGAAAGGTCTTTATTGGCCAACGTATTTATATTGAAAGGTCTTTATTGGACAACGTGTTTACATTGAAAGGTCTTTATTGGACAACGTGTTTACATTGAAAGGTCTTTATTGGCCAACGTGTTTACATTGAAAGGTCTTTATTGGCCAACGTATTTACATTGAAATACTTTATTGGCCAACGTGTTTACATTGAAAGGTCTTTATTGGCCAACGTGTTTACATTGAAAGGTCTTTATTGGCCAACGTATTTACATTGAAAGGTCTTTATTGGACAACGTGTTTACATTGAAAGGTCTTTATTGGACAACGTGTTTACATTGAAAGGTCTTTATTGGCCAACGTGTTTACATTGAAAGGTCTTTATTGGACAACGTGTTTACATTGAAAGGTCTTTATTGGACAACGTGTTTACATTGAAAGGTCTTTATTGGACAACGTGTTTACATTGAAAGGTCTTTATTGGCCAACGTATTTACATTGAAAGGTCTTTATTGGACAACGTGTTTACATTGAAAGGTCTTTATTGGACAACGTGTTCACATTGAAAGGTCTTTATTGGCCAACGTGTTTACATTGAAAGGTCTTTATTGGACAACGTGTTTACATTGAAAGGTCTTTATTGGACAACGTGTTTACATTGAAAGGTCTTTATTGGCCAACGTGTTTACATTGAAAGGTCTTTATTGGCCAACGTATTTACATTGAAAGGTCTTTATTGGACAACGTGTTTACATTGAAAGGTCTTTATTGGACAACGTGTTTACATTGAAAGGTCTTTATTGGCCAACGTGTTTACATTGAAAGGTCTTTATTGGCCAACGTATTTACATTGAAATACTTTATTGGCCAACGTGTTTACATTGAAAGGTCTTTATTGGCCAACGTATTTACATTGAAAGGTATTTTTTGGACAACGTGTTTACATTGAAAGGTCTTTATTGGACAACGTGTTTACATTGAAAGGTCTTTATTGGCCAACGTGTTTACATTGAAAGGTCTTTATTGGCCAACGTGTTTACATTGAAAGGTCTTTATTGGCCAACGTGTTTACATCGAAAGGTCTTTATTGGCCAACGTGTTTACATTGAAAGGTCTTTATTGGCCAACGTGTTTACATCGAAAGGTCCTTATTGGCCAACGTGTTTACATTGAAAGGTCTTTATTGGCCAACGTGTTTACATCGAAAGGTCTTTATTGGCCAACGTGTTTACATTGAAAGGTCTTTATTGGCCAACGTGTTTACATCGAAAGGTCCTTATTGGCCAACGTGTTTACATTGAAAGGTCTTTATTGGCCAACGTGTTTACATTGAAAGGTCTTTATTGGCCAACGTATTTACATTGAAATACTTTATTGGCCAACGTGTTTACATTGAAAGGTATTTATTGGCCAACGTATTTACATTGAAAGTTCTTTATTGGCCAACGTGTTTACATTGAAAGGTCTTTATTGGCCAACGTGTTTACATTGAAAGGTCTTTATTGGCCAACGTATTTACATTGAAAGGTCTTTTTTGGACAACGTGTTTACATTGAAAGGTCTTTATTGGACAACGTGTTCACATTGAAAGGTCTTTATTGGCCAACGTGTTTACATTGAAAGGTCTTTATTGGCCAATGTATTTACATTGAAATACTTTATTGGCCAACGTGTTTACATTGAAAGGTCTTTATTGGCCAACGTATTTACATTGAAAGGTATTTTTTGGACAACGTGTTTACATTGAAAGGTCTTTATTGGACAACATGTTTACATTGAAAGGTCTTTATTGGCCAACGTGTTTACATTGAAAGGTCTTTATTGGACAACGTGTTTACATTGAAAGGTCTTTATTGGACAACGTG
>NC_034187.2:9452977-9532977 GCF_002021735.2 Oncorhynchus kisutch
AATTGATTTTGTATTTTTAATGCCAGCCCCATCCCTGCAGGAGGCCTTTTGCCTTTTGCTAGGCCATCATTGTAAATAAGAATTCATTTTTAACTGACTTGCCTAGTTAAATAAAGGTTACGTTTAAAAAATAGAATAAGTAACTGCAAAATGTGTATAATCGCATGAAATTAGCATTTAAAACTGCTAATATGTCTCCCCACCTCATGGAAAAATGAAGATAGTTAGACAAGCTAGCTGCTCTATTGTAACTTAATTGATAGCCTGAAAAGGCTTCTTGGTAGCTAGGAGTATTTTTTTCTTTTTTAACCCTCATTTTACCAGGTAAATTGACAGATTGATGTCATCAGTGTAGATGAAGGGGAGGAAACAGGTGAATTATTTAAAGTCTAAGCTGACATACGGAATAGTTTTAAGATGGTCATACTATGGATCATTTAGCTATTTGATTTAAAATTTTAAGACCCCTTTAGGTTTAAAAAAATATATATCAAAAAAAAATTGATAAAATATTGAATTTGGCCTTTGCTACAATACTACCATATTTTGATATGTTTTACTCTCTTTTGGTTACTACATGATTGATTCCATATGTGTTATTTCATAGTTTTGATTGTTTTTTTTAAAGGACAAATCTGATGGGGCATGTGCCCTTGTGCACCTATTGGCATTATGGCTCTGATGAAATGTATCTTGTTGAAAGTATAATGTTGCAAAAGGTATGCACTCTGTAGGTGATTCGTTGTTGCAAACGAAGGCTACGAGCAAGGTTTTAGTGTGTGCGTTCCAGTGCTGGGTGGCACCCGGTTACCAGAACGCATCTTACCGCCTAAACCGAGTGAGGCTAGTTTTGATCATGATCGCCGGAGCTATTGTACCCAGAGGGGGCCGAGCTTAAGGCAAACCTTGGCACATAAACCCCATTTTTTCAACTGAGATCCACAATGTTCACGGTTGTCAAATTGTTATATCTCCTTCATGTTTGATGACACCACTCATGTCAGACACACGGTTGCTAAGAGTGGTGTAAATGGAAGAAGGAGCAATATCTCCCAGTCCACAAGGTGGCGCCCACCTCCTTCAGATGGCACTTCACGGAAGTCTCCCTCTTTGCTCCAACCAGTGGCACGCATGTGCATGTGTCACCCTGGATTTTGAGGCTTCAAAAGAGCTATCTGACTCTTATGGCATTCTGTTTCTGGGTCTCGAGCTAGACTCGCATCGCACTTTTCTATCTCCACAGTGTTCCGTCTGTGCTTTTGTCTGGCTCACACAGTGTGTTTTCGTCAGTGCCTGTACCTACTGGAGAGGATGGCCCTGTCAGGCCTACGGGCCATGCCCCAGTGATGGGACCATCTTCTATTGTCAGGGGACTCCCATGAGCTGAGTTGTATCCTGCGAGGTGATTACGACAGAGTACATCCCCTTGAGGCTGAGGTGCGCTGTACGAAGGTTGGGGGGTATGGACAATGGTGGCATGCTTATCAATTACTCGGAGTTCCTAACGTTTTATCTTGCAATCAGGTGCTTCCCCCCTGCTTTTGTCTGGACAGCTTGTGCTTGTCATAACCAATTTTATGTCAGTGGTGGCATGCATCAACAGACAGGGAGAGATTCTGCCTCTATCCCTCCTAACCTTGGCTCGCTCCCTATGGCTGGGGAGCAGTGAGTACATGCTTTCGCTTCGGGCGACACACGTCCGCGGTTGCCTCTACTCAGGTGCAGTTTTTTTTATCTAGGTGTGGACCTCTCTTTCAGCAGTGGAGGCTACACCCCTGGGGGGTCTCCCTAAGATGGGAAATGTTCTGCACGGCTGACGTAGATCTTTAGGCATCGTGAGAAAACATGCAGTGTCTTTTTTCTTTTTGTAGATGAGGCACCCGAGCGCCCTGTTGGGAACATTCTGGTGCACCTATGGCACCGGACCCTCCAGTGGTTCTGATTCAGCCCAGGAGCGCTTATCGTTCATTTTTGTGGCTCCCCATTGGCCCAGGCAGCCTTGATTCATGGAGATTGTTTGCCTCCCATTGCTCAGGGACCTATTGTTCCTGGTGAACGAGCAGGCTTGGCATGCGAGACCGGTGATTTACCTCTGAATGTTATATTGCTGACATTCAGTCTACAAGGGCGCCCTCCGTGAGAGGGCTGTATGAGTATGAGTAGCAAGTGTTTGAGCTCTGGTGTCAACATGAAGGGCTGGTTCCTTTTGAGTGCTCTGTGAGGGCTTATGTTCCTACGGGAGCTTTTCAAGGATTCTCAAGTTAAAAGTGTACATGGCCACTATCTCAGCGTGTCATATGGGATTTGACGGAGCCTCACAGGGGGCCCACCCCCTGGTGATGTGGTTCCTGAAAGGTGTATGTCGTCTCAGACCGGTCTCTAAACCCTATTGTGCCCACATGGGACTTGGCACTGGCTTTGGAGTCACTGTGTGTGGTCTGATTTGAGCATCTCGAGTCGGTGGATCCGAAGACCCTCTCCTACAAGACCTCCCTGCTCATTGCTTAGGTCTCGGCTAAACATGTTGGGAACCTCCACATGTTATCCGTACACCCTTCCTATACTCAGATCGCCCCGGGTTAATCTAAGGGGATGTTACGTCCAAATGCAGCCTTTGCCCTGGAAGTTATGGCCTAAAGATCCTTATATATTTTGATCTTTTGTCAGCCATTTCCTTCAGTCACCATGCATATCTCTGTGTCAGTGAAGGGCTTGGTGTGTTAGGTTAAATCCAAGGCTCTAATTGAGGGGTTATGTGATTGTATTGTGGCTTGTTAAAGAAAATGGCTGAAAGCATAAGCCAGCCCCTTGTTTCACATCACTACAGACCCTGGTTCTATTTCATAACCGGCAGTGATTGGGAGTCCCATAGGGCGGCGTACAATAGGCCCAGAATCGTCCGGGGTAGGATTTGGCCAGGGTAGGCCGTAATTTTAATTCCGTCTGATGTGCCCTCAACCGGCCATTGCCGGACGTCGGTGAAGACGCTTCTGCTAGCCCCTTCCTGCTAACTTTATGAACGCTGTGTGTCCCACTTGCACAGTAACGATTACCCAACGTCCTCCCTGTTTCATCTATTGTTGTTCACTGGACCTTATGATCACTTGGCTACATAGTTGATGCCTGCTGGACTGTTCATTTATCATGGTACTCAATTTTGTTTATTATGCAGGCCTTTCTAATCAACCTGGACCGGGTATCCTGGAAGGATATTGACTTCATCCTGTCAGTAGAGGATGATTGATTGTTCTTTAAAATAAATTTCCTCACTATCTAAATAAGCATGCCCCATTCAAAAAATGTAGAACTAAGAGCAGATATAGCCCTTGGTTCACTCCAGACCTGACTGCCCTCGACCAACACAAAAACATCCTGTGGCGTATTGCACTAGCATCGAATAGTCCTTGCGGTATGCAACTTTTCAGGGAAGTCAGGATACACACAGTCAGTTTGGAAAGCAAAGGGAAGCATTTTAAAGCAAAAATGTCCATCCTGTAGCTCTAACTCCAAAAGGTTTTGGGACACTGTAAAGTCCATGGAGAATAAGAGCACCTCCTCCCAGCTGCCCACTGCACTGAGGCTAGGAAACACTGTCATCACCGATAAATCCACGATAATCGAGAATTCCAACATGCATTTCTCTACGGCTGGCAATGCTTTTCTCCAGGCTACCCCAACCCCGGCCACCAGCTCCGAACCTCCACAGCTACTTGCCCAAGCCTCCCCAGCTTCTCCTTCACCCAAATCCAGATAGCAGATGTTCTGAAAGACCTGGAAAACCTGGACTCGTACAAATCAGCTGGGCTGGACAATCTGGACCCTCTCTTTCTAAAATTATCCACTGTCATTGTTGCAAGCCCTATCACTAGTCTGTTAAACCTCTCTTTTGTATCGTCCAAGATTCCTAAATATTGGAAAGCTCTTCAAAGAGGGTGACACTCTAGACCTAAACTCTTACAGACCTATATCCATCCTGCCCTGCCCTTCTAAAGACTTTGAAAGCCAAGTTAACAAACAATTCACTGACCATTTCGAATCCCACCGTAACTTCTTTGCTGTGCAACCCGGTTTCTGAGCTGGTCACAGGTTCATCTCAAACACTCAAAAAGCTAAACGATATCATAACAGCCATCGACAAAAGACAGTGTTGTGCAGTTGTCTTCATCGACCTTGCGAAGACTTTCGACTCTGTCAATCACCATATTCTTATTGGCAGACTCAACAGCCTTGGTTTCTCAAATGACTGCCTCGTCTGGTTCACCAACTACTTCTCGGATAGAGTTCAGCGTGTCAAATCGGAGGGCCTGTTGTTCGGTCCTCTGGCAGTCTCTATGGAGTACCACAGGGTTCAATTCTCGGGCCGACTCTTTTCTCTGTATATATCAATGATGTCGCTCTTGCTGCGGGTGATTCCTTGATCCACCTCTACGCAGACGACACCATTCTGTATACATCTGGCCCTTCGTTGGACATTATGTTAACAAAACTCCAAACGTGCTTCAATGCCATACAATACTCCTTCCATGGCCTCCAACTGGGCGGTTCTGACTAAGAATATGTGCACAACTACAAATACCTAGGCATCTGGCTAGACTGTAAACGTTCCTTCCAGACTCATATTAAGCATGTCCAATCCAAAATTAAATCTAGAATCGGCATCCTTTTACAACAAAGGCTCATTCACTTACGCTGCCAAACATACTCTCGTAAAACTGACTATCCTACCGATCCTCGACTTCGGCGATGTCATTTACAAAATAGCCTCCAACACTCTACTCAGCAAACTGGATGCAGTCTATCACAATGCCATCCGTTTTGTCACCAAAGCCACATATACCACCCACCACTGCGACCTGTATGCTCTCTTTGGCAGGCCCTCGCAACATATTCATCGCCAGACCACTGGCTCAAGGTCATCTAGAAGTCTTTGCTAGGTAAAGCTCCAGCTTTTATCAGCTCACTGGTCACCACAACAACACCCACCCGTACCACGCGCTCCAGCAGGTACAGTTGAAGTCGGAATTTAACATACACCTTAGCCAAATACATTTAAACTCAGTTCGAACCATTCCTGACATTTGATCCTAGTAAAACTTCCCTGTCTTAGGTCAGTTAGGAACACCAATTTATTTAAGAATGTGAAATGTCACAATAATAGTAGAGAGAATGATTTATTTCAGCTTTTTTTTCTTTCATCACATTCCTAGTGGGTCAGAAGTTTACATATACTCAATTAGTATTTGGTAGCATTGAATTTAAATGGTTTAACTTGGGTTAAACGTTTTGTCAGGCCTTCCACAACCTTCCCACAATAAGTTGTGTGAATTTTGGCCCATTCCTCCTGACAGAGCTGGTGTAACTGATTCCTGTTTGTAGGCCTCCTTGCTCGCACACGCTTTTTCAGTTCTGCCCACAAATGCTCTATAGGATTCAGGTCAGGGCTTTGTGATGGCCACTCCAATACCTTGATTGTGTTGTCCTTAAGCCATTTTGCCACAACTTTGGATGTATGCTTGGGGTCATTGTCAATTTGGAGGACACATTTGCGACCAAGCTTTAACTTCCTGACTGATGTCTTGAGATGTTGCTTCAAGATATCCACATGATTTTCTGTCCTCATGATGCCATCTATTTTGTGAAGTGCACGAGTCCCTCCTGCAGCAAAGCACCGCCAAAACGTTATACTGCCAGCCCCGTACTTCACAGTTGGGATAGTGTTCTTCGGCTTGCAAGCCTCCTCCTTTTTTCCTCCAAACATAACGATGGTCATTATGACCAAACAGTTCTGTTATTGTTTCATCAGACCAGAGGACATTTCTACAAAACGTACGATCTTTGTCCCCATGTGCAGTTGCAATCTGTGGTCTGGCTTTTTTATGGCGGTGTTGGAGCAGTGGCTTCTTCCTTGCTGAGCGGCCTTTCAGGTTATGTCGATATAGGACTCTTTTTACTGTGGACATAGATATTTTTGCACCTGTTTCCTCCAGCATCTTCACAAGGTCCTTTGCTGTTGTTCTGGGATTGATTTGCACTTTTCACACCAAAGTACATTAGTCTCTAGGAGACCTGAGCGGTATGACGGCTGCTTGGTCCCATTGTGTTTATACTTGCGTTCTATTGTTTGTACAGATGAATGTGGTACCTTCAGATTTTTGGAAATTGCTCCCAAGGATGAATCACACTTTCTTTTGATTTTCCCATGATGTCAAGCGAAGAGGTACTGAGTTTGAAGATAGTCCTTGAAATACATCCGCAGGTACACCTCCAATTGACTCAAACGATGACAATTAGCCTATCAGAAGCTTCTAAGGCCTTCATATCATTTCTGTAATTTTCCAAGCTGTTTTCCAGGCACAGTCAACTTTGTGTATGTAAACTTTTGACCCACCGGAATTGTGATACGGTGAATGTGAAATAATATGTCTGTAAACAATTGTTGGACTAATTACTTGTGTCATGCACAAAGTAGATGCCCGGACATACTTCCCAAAACTATAGCTTGTTAACAAGAAATATGTGGAATGGTTGAAAAACGAGTTCTAATGACTTCAACTTAAGTGTATGTAAACTTCCAATTCGCCTAGCCTGCTATGTTAATTCTCCTAATCAACTGTATAAATCCTACTAGCCTGCTATGTTAATTATACTAATCAACTGTATAAATCCTACTAGCCTGCTATGTTAATTCTCCTAATCAACTGTATAAATCCTACTAGCCTGCTATGGTAATTCTCCTAATCAACTGTATAAATCCTACTAGTCTGCTATGTTAATTCTCCTAATCAACTGTATAAAACCTACTAGCCTGCTATGTTAATTCTCCTAATCAACTGTATAAATCCTACTAGCCTGCTATGTTAATTCTCCTAACCTGCTGTACAAGTCTCTCTCTCTCTCTCTCTCTCTCTCTCTCTCTCTCTCTCTCTCTCTCTCTCTCTCTCTCTCTCTCTCTCTCTCTCTCTCTCTCTCTCTCTCTCTCTCTCTCTCTCTCTCTCTCTCTCTCTCTCTCTCTCTCATATATATATATATATATACTGCAGTAGTTGAGCTCGGATCTGTACGGGCCCTTGCAGACAAGTCAGTTAAAATTACACATGCCCGAGACCTGTGACCACCAAATACGACCCAGACCCGTAACATAATTTTGAATTCCCGCTCGGGTCCCAAACCAGGTATTGGGTACAGGTGGATCCGTGAAGACCTCTGGTATAGGCTATGGATAATTTCATTGGGACACCACTAGGGACACTTAATATTGTGTGGCCAGCAGAGAATCAGGGATGAGGGGCAGCATCGGGCACACATCGAGAAATAATAAGCAACTAATCAAACATAGAGACAGGTAGACAGGACATTTAATTGATTACAAATGACATGATCCTCCCCTGGACTATATCAAGAATTACTAATCCCTCTCCCGCACTCAAATTGAAAAATCATGACCCCGAACTGTGCTATCTGTGTAAACGCAACCTGTGATATGTGGTTGTCTCACCTAGCCACCTGCAGATGAATGCACTAACTGTAAGTCGATCTAGTTAAGAGTGTCTGATATATTACTAAAATATAATGTCAAAGTGGTAGGATTAAGGCAGAGTCTAGATGGAAACTATGGAAGTGCTGCCACAAGTGTTTTACATGGGAGGATTTCCTAACGGACTAAACACTTCTAAACATGTGGATAATCCATCTGAAGATACTCTACAGACCATCTACTGACAGTAACATGTCAACTGCATGTCTGTTGATTTTCAACAAGAAAGTGTCTGTAGTCCATCTACAGATGTTCAATCAGCATTTCAACTGCATTTCTTTGGCATTTCAGTAGGATCTCAACAGTACAGCGCCGTGCAGAAGTATTCATCCCCCTTGGCGTTTCTCCTATTTTGTTGCATTACAACCTGCAATTTAATTGGATTTTTATTTGGATTTCATGCAATGAACATAAACAAAATAGTCCAAATTGGTGAAGTGAATTGAAAAAAGAAAAAAGAACAAAAATGGAACAATTAAAACCGAAAAGTGGTGCGTGCATATTGTATTCGCCCCCTTTGCAATGAAGCCCCTAAATAAGATCTGGTGTAACCAATTACCTTCAGAAGTCACATAATTAGCTAAATAAAGTCCACCTGTGTACAATCTAAGTGCCACATAATCTCAGTATATATAAACCTGTTCTGAAAGGCCCCAAAGTCTGCAACACCACTATGCAAGCAGCACCAGCAAGCAAGCAGCAACACCAAGCAAGCAGCAATATGAAGACCAAGGAGCAATATGAAGACCAAGGAGCAATATGAAGACCAAGGAGCAATATGAAGACCAAGGAGCAATATGAAGACCAAGGAGCAATATGAAGACCAAGGAGCAATATGAAGACCAAGGAGCAATATGAAGACCAAGGAGCAATATGAAGACCAAGGAGCAATATGAAGACCAAGGAGCAATATGAAGACCAAGGAGCAATATGAAGACCAAGGAGCAACAGCAAGCAAGCAACAATATGAAGACCAAGGAGCAATATGAAGACCAAGGAGCAACAGCAAGCAAGCAACAATATGAAGACCAAGCAGCAAAACCAAGCAAGCAACAATATGAAGACCAAGGAGCAACAGCAAACAAGCAACAATATGAAGAACAAGGAGCAACACCAAGCAAGCAACAATATGAAGACAAAGGAGCAACACCAAGCAAGCAGCAATATGAAGACCAAGGAGCAACACCAAGCAAGCAGCAATATGAAGACCTAGCATCAACACCAAGCAAGCAACAATATGTAGACCAAGGAGCAACACCAAGCAAGCAGCAACATGAATACCAAGGAGCTCTCCAAACACGGACAAAGTTTGTGGAGAAGTACAGATCAGTGTCGGGTTATAAAACATATCCACACTTTGAACATCCCACAGAGCACCATTAAATCACTTATAAAAAAATTGAAAGAATATGGCACCACAACAAACCTGCCAAGAGAGGGCCGCCCACTAAAACTCACGGACCAGGCAAAGATAACCCTGAAGGAGCTGCAAAGCTCTACAGCGGAGATTGGAGTATCTGTCCATAGGACCACTTTAAGCCATACACTCCACAGAGCTGGGCTTTATGGCCAGAAAAAAGGCCAGAAAAAGGCATTGCTTAAAGACAAAAATAAGCTAACACATTTGGTGTTCGCAAAAAAAGGCATGTGGGAGACTCCCCAAACATATGGAAGAAGGTACTCTGGTCAGATGAGACTAAAATTGAGCTTTTTTGGCATTCAAGGAAAACACTATGTCTGACATCACCCCAAGAACACCATGCCCACAGTGAAGTATGGTGGTGGCAGCATCATGCTGTGGGGATGTTTTATTTTAGGTATGCACTATCAAGTTTTAGTTTTCTTGTCTTATTTCTTGTTTCTTTCACAATAAAGTGGACAAGGCATGTTGTGTAAATCAAATCATAGAACCCCCCCAAAAATCTATTTTAACTCCAGGTTGTAAGGCAACAAAATAGGAAAAATGCAAAGGGGGTGATTACTTTTACAAGCCACTGTATCCTCATAAAGTGTTACTGTATCCCAACACATTAGGAAAAGAGACACAAAACAAACAAAAACGAAATATAACAAGGAAATTCCTCTCCTGAGAGGAAACATAATTTCTACTCAGAGCCAATCAAATGTGAGCACGGAATGCCACCATTTACATTCAAATTCAAAATCCAAATGCTTTCCAGATTTCCAGTAGTCATTTGAACGAGACAGGATTTTGGAAGGATGGCAACGTGAAACTATTTTTAGGAAGACATATAGGAATATATTTCCTGAGGTATAGGGGAAAAAGCTTGCCTGGATAGGGAACAAATAGGTTCTGAGTTTATCCTGGGAGAGAAGGGCCTGATAAAATACCTGCTTCATTATTTATACTTGACTGGAGATCAGCTGCTATTTCCCCGGAATACTGACACACATGACTGTCTGAGGTTTTGTGTGTGTGTGTGGATGTGTATGTGTGTGCGCATGTGTGCATGCTCCCTGTGCTGTGCTGTCCTGTGTACAGTTGTGGCCAAAAGGTTTTGAGAATGACACAAATATTAATTTTCACAAAGTCTGCTGCCTCAGTTTGTATGATAATTTGCATATACTCCAGAATGTTATGAAGAGTGATCAGATGAATTGCAAATTAACTGAATCCCCCAAAAACATTTCCACTGCATTTCAGCCCTGCCACAAAAGGACCAGCTGACAACATGTCAGTGATTCTCGCATTAACACAGGTGTGAGTGTTGTAGAGGACAAGGCTGGAGATAACTCTGTCATGCTGATTGAGTTCGAATAACAGACTGGAAGCTTCAAAAGAAGGGTGGTGCTTGGAAACATTGTTCTTCCTCTGTCAACCATGGTTACCTGCAAGGAAACACGTGCCGTCATCATTGCTTTGCACAAAGAGGGCTTCACAGGGAAGGATATTGCTGCCAGTAAGATTGCACCTAAATCAACCATTTATCGGACCATCAAGAACTTCAAGAAGATCAGTTCAATTGTTGTGAAGAAGGCTTCAGGGTGCCCAAGAAAGTCCAGCAAGTGCCAAGACAGTCTCCTAAAGTTGATTCAGCTGCCGGACCGGACATCACCAGTACAGAGCTTGCTCAGTAATGGCAACAGGCAGATTTGAGTGCACCTGCACGCACAGTGAGGTGAAGACTTTGGAGAATGGCCTGGTGTCAAGGAGGGCAGCAAAGAAGCAACTTCTCTCCAGGAAAAACATCAGGGACAGACTGGTATTCTGCAAAAGGTACAGGGATTGGACTGCTGAGGACTGGGGTAAAGTCATTTTCTCTGATGAATACCCTTTCCGATTGTTTGGGGCATCCGGAAAAAAAGCTTGTCCAGAGAAGACAAGGTGAGCGCTACCATCAGTCCTGTGTCATGCCAACAGTAAAACATCTTAAGACCATTGATGTGTGGGGTTGCTTGTCAGCCAAGGGACTGGGCTCATTCACAATTTTGCCTTAGAACACAGCCATGAATAAAGAATGGTACTATCCTCCGAGAGCAACTTCTCCTAAACATCCAGGAACAGTTTGGCGACGAACAGTGCCTTTTCCAGCATGATGGAGCACCTTGCCATAAGGCAAAAGTGATAACTAACTGGTTTGGGGAACACAGCATTGATATTTTGGGTCCATGGCCAGGAAACTCCCCAGACCTTAATTCCATTGAGAACTTGCGGTCAATCCTCAAGAGGAGTGTGGACAAACAAAAACCCACAAATTCTGACAAACTCCAAGTATTGATTATGCAGGAATGGGCTGCCATCAGACAGGTTGTGGCCCAGAAGTTAATTGACAGCATGCCAGGGAGGATTGCAGAGGTCTTGAAAAAGAAGGGTCAACACTGCAAATATTGACTCTTTGCATCAACTTAATGTAATTGTCAATAAAAGCCTTTTTGACACTTATGAAATGCTTGCAATTATACTTCACTATTCCATAGTAACATCTGACAAAAATATCTAAAGACACTGAAGCAGCAAACTTTGTGGAAATTAATATTTGTGTCATTCTCAAAACGTTTGGCCACGACTACACATACTGACCCCACAACACACCACGCCTCTTGTAAATCCATCCCTAACGGTGTTATCCTAACCCTCTTGCCTTGAAACATGTCAACCGCCTGATTAAAGACACCTATCAGAACCTGGAATCTCCTCCCCGGAAGACACCATTGGTCAATAACATTCCCCAAGGACCAACCTATCAGCTTTCTACAACCTCTAGTAGGTCAGTTTGCTTAGTGAGTCATCAAATGAGAGTGACATTCATTAATTCATTGGCAAACACATTAAAAATGATCTTTGTTCAAGTGGATAATGTTGTTGGCTTTTTCTGTTGCTCCTCGAGGTACAGGATGTGAATATGAATAGGATTACACCGTAATTAATGAGGAGGGCAGGAATATCAGCTGGAATTACAGAGAAGACTGTATTCGAACTCTCCCTGGAAAATCTATAGAATCTATAATTGAAAAGTTAATCGGACATGGTATCATGAGCATCGCAATGGACCCACAGTTGTTGATTAAAGTTAGCTTATTACCAATGATTAACAACAGTTTAGCTAAATATCTAAATAGTTTAATAGAAAAACTATTATATTTTCCACCAGTTTAAGCCAGAATCCTAATTTAAAATCCGTGTGTAATGTTTGTCGTAGGAAGTTTTGACTTTTTGGAATACAGGTCAAGATTACAGAAAATGTAATCTAGTACAAAATGTATATTAAGGCCTGTAGGCCTAATGACATGAATGTATGATTTAATGAGACCACCCACATGGAAAATGTATGTATGTGTTACTGTAAGTGGCTTTTGATAAAATGTTATTATGTTATGTGTTTTCCTCCTACCAGTTACTGCTGATAACTTAACTCAGCAAAAAAAAAGAACGTCCCTTTTTCAGGACCCTGTCAGTCAAAGATAATTCATAAAAATCCAAATAACTTCACAGATCTTCATTGTAAACAGTTTAAACACGGTTTCACATGCTTGTTCAATGAACCATAAACCAATCGTTAAGACACTAACATCTTACAGACGGTAGGCAATTAAGGTCACAGTTATGAAAACTTAGGACACTAAAGAGGCCATTATACTGTCTCTGAAAAACACCAAAAGTAAGGTGGCCTGGGACCCTGTTCATCTGCGTGAACGTGCCTTAGTCATGGTGCAAGGAGGCATGAGGACTGTAGATGTGGCCAGGGCAATACATTGCAATATCCGTACTGTGAGACGCCTAAGACGGCGCTACAGGGAGACAGGACGGACAGCTGATTGTCCTCGCAGTGGCTGACCACGTGTAACAACACCTGCACAGGATTGGTACATCCGAACATCACACCTGCAGGACAGGTACAGGATGGCAACAACAACTGCCCAAGTTACACCAGGAACGCACAATCAGTGCTCAGACTGTCCGCAATAGGCTGAGAGAGGCTGGACTGAGGGCTTGTAGGCCTGTTGTAAGGCAGGTCCTCACCAGACATCAACGGCAACAACGTCACCTATGGGCCCGGATCTCAATCCCATTGAGCACGTCTGGGACCTGTTGGATCGGAGGGTGAGGGCTAGGGCCATTCCCCCCAGAAATGTTTGGGAACTTGCAGGTGTCTTGGTGGAAGAGTGGGGTAACATCACACGGCAAAAAATGGTGAATCAGGCGCAGTACATGAGGAGAAGATTTACTGCAGTACTTAATGCAGCTGGTGGCCACACCAGATACTGACGGTTACTTTTGATTTTGGCCACCCCCTTTCTTCAGCGACACATTATTCCATTTCTGTTACATGTCTGTGGTACTTGTTCGGTTTATGCCTCAGTTGTTGAGTCTTGTTATGTTCATGAAAATATTTACACACGTTAAGTTTGCTGAAAATAAACGCAGTTGACAGTGAGAGGACATTTATTTTTTTGATGAGTTTACTTTACTTTACTTTGTTGTCTCACCTATCTTAAAGATGAATGTACTAATTGTAAATCACTCTGGGTATATTATAATTTTTTATATTTTTTTAAATAATATTATATATATATTATGATTAGTATCAGGTCTCTGTCTGACAGTGTAACATGTTTAGCATGAATCTGTTTGTCCTATCTTTGTAAGACCTCATCTTCCTTGGCAAGATAGCACAAATTCATGTTTACAGCCGTTTGAACGGCAGCCTCTCACAGGACCGTTTGGTCTTCATTTTTATTTCTATTCAGCCAGGCAGGTTTGGAAATTTCGCAGTCAGAGCTGCATCGCTCCGCTTGAATTATTGATTAAATACATAAAATATATACATTAGGATTCCATTCAATCTTGACTTGACTTGAATTCCAAAAGCCACAATTCCAACGTGATTCCGAGGGAACTGCCAAAGATATGAAAACAGCATGGCATAGAGCTCCATATGAAATGATGCTACCAATGCATCATGAATACACAGAGACATACAGATAACTGATAAATCAAGGGAACACCAACATAAAGTGTCTTAATAGGGTGTTGGGCCATCAGGAGTCAGAACGTCATCAATGAACCCTGGCATAGATTCTACAAGTGTCTGGAATTCTATCGGAGGGATGCGACACCATTCTTCCATGAGAAATTCCATATTTTTTTATGTTTTGTTGATGATGGTGGAAAACACTGTCTCAGGAGTGGCTTCTGATCTCCCATAAGTGTTCAATTGGGTTGAGATCTGGTGACTGAGACAGCCATGGCATATCATCTACATGCTTATCAAACTATTCAGTGACCACTCGTGCCCCGTGGATGGGGTCATTGTCATCCTATCGCCATGGTAGACAAACTAATGGTCAAAACAATGAATGGCCTGACCAGTATTTTATCCATGACCCTAAGCATGATGGGATGTTAATTGCTTAAATAACTCAGGAAACACACCAGTGTGGAAGCACCAGTGTTACATATATTCATTTATTCAATTCTTTCCACAATTTTGTCAGCTACCTGTAAGTACACTCAACATCTGAAAAAGTAATGACACAGCCTTCTCTGGTTCAGCCTGAGGATACATTTTAATTATAGTAGTGAATAGTGTACACACATTGTACAATTCATTATCATTAAGTCTAATAGACTTTAGCCTTGAGCATGTAAATACACATTTGGACCAATGGTGAAAACACAACCTGAGGTTGCAACATTACTACGGAATATCTGGTCTACAGCGCCCTCTTGTCTCCTATGTGTGAACTGCATGTATGGGCAAGGAGGCTCCCCAGAGCTGGGTCAGGACATATGTTTAACTTGGCAGTACCGTTGGGTGGAGCAGGAGAGTGCCAAAGACTGACACATCCTCTGTCTGTCTGTGTGTCTGTGTGTCTGTGTGTCTGTGTGTCTGTGTGTCTGTGTGTCTGTGTGTCTGTGTGTCTGTGTGTCTGTCTGTCTGTCTGTCTGTCTGTCTGTCTGTCTGTCTGTCTGTCTGTGTGTGTGTGTGTGTGTGTGTGTGTGTGTGTGTGTGTGTGTGTGTGTGTGTGTGTGTGTGTGTGTGTGTGTGTGTGTGTGTGTGTGTGTGTGTCTGTTTGTGTGTCTGTCTGTCTGTTTGTCTATCTCACATTTAATAGGTTAAGCAGACAGACAGTAACTGCTCCAGTGTCCTTTCAATGATCTGAGAGTATGATATATAGTGCTTAGGTAACAGATATGAATGACACTTTAATGATACTGTAACTCTCCGTACTGTAAAAACACGCCCTGGTGCATTCCCGTCTCCTTTGTTGGCACCCATACACACACACAAACACCCTGCATGAATGAGGGTGGGTGTTTATGCAAGTCACTGCAAAACCTTTTAAAAAAGACCCACTCTCCATTCAGACTTGTAGAAACAGGAATTCCATCTGCCTTACTGTACACCCCAACAACAATGTTTTTGTATACAAGACAATTCTTTTTCACCTTTATTTAGCCAGGTAGGCCAGTTGATAACACCTTTATTTAGCCAGGTAGGCCAGTTGATAACAAGTTCTCATTTACAACTGCGACCTGGCCAAGATAAAGCAAATCAGTGCGACAAAAACAACAACACAGAGTTACATATGGGATAAACAAACATAGTCAATAACCCAATAGAAACATCTATGTACAGTGTGTGAAAATGTAGTAAGATTAGGGAGGTACAGCAATAAATAGGCTAATTGCAATTTAGAATGAACACTGGAGTGATAGATGTGCAGATGATGATGTGCAAGCAGAAATACTGGGGTGCTAAAGAGCATTTAAAAAATAAATAACAATATGGGGATGAGGTAGTTGGGTGTGCTATTTACAGATGGGCTGTGTTCAGGTACAGTCATCGGTAAGGTGCTCTGACAGCTGATGCTTAAAGTTAGAGAGAGAGAGATATAAGTCTCCAGCTTCAGTGATTTTTGCATTTAGTTTCAGTCATTAGCAGCAGAGCTACGGGTGGGTGTTGCTATAGTGACCAGTAAGCTGAGATAAGGTGGGGCTTTACCTAGTAAAGACTTATAGATGACCTGGAGCCAGTGGGTTTGGCAACGAATATGTAACGAGGGCCAGCCAACGAGAGCATACAGGTCGCACACAGTGCAACCTCCAAATGGAATATGTGTAAATATACAGATGCTAGTCTATACACCCCTTGCACAGTCTTCACATTTTGTTGCCATAACATCTTATCTAAAAATGGATTCAAAAGCATTTTTCCCCTATCAATCTACACAACCTACTCAACATTTTCAAAGTATAAGAAAATTATAGAACATTTTCCAAATGACTGAGAAATACAAAATGAGGATGTATTGATTGCGTACAGTACTAGTCAAAGGTTTGGACACACCTACTCATTCAAGGTTTTTTTTCTTTATTTTTACTATTTTCTACATTGTATAATAATAGTGAAGACATCAAAACTATGAAAATCACCACAATTCCACAATCACCCGACCTCAACCCAATTGAGATGGTTTGGGATTAGTTGGACCCCTGAGTGAAGGAAAAGCAGCCAATAAGTTCTCAGCATATGTGGGAACTCCTTCAAGTCTGTTGCAAAAGCATTCCACGTGAAGTTGGTTGAGAGAATGCCAAGAGCTGTCAAAGCTGTCATCAATACAAAGGGTGGCTACTTTGAAGAAATATAAAATATATTTAACACATTTTTGGTTACTACATGATTCCATATGTGTTATTTCATAGTTTTGATGTCTTCACTATTATTCTACAATGTAAAAATAAATACAAACCTTTGAATGAGGTGTGTCTAAAACGTTTAACTGGTACTGTATATGTTGCCCTAAGAGTTGTGCACAGTTGGTTGAATTGTATTAAAAATGATTTACAGCTGTAATTGCTTTCAATAAGTGCTTCCACCAAGTAGTACCTCTGGAGTGTGAAGACATACAGAATCATTCATTTAGAAAATATTCTATCATTTGTATTTTACAGTAGGTTCCTCAGGTCCTTTTAACGATCACAAAGCCTAATACCAAGAGGCATGGAGAGGCAGCCTTTAGTTATTCTGCCCCCAGCCTCTGGAACAGCCTGCCAGAGACCCTGAGGGGGGCCGAAACTGTGGACATATTTAAAAGAGATCTTAAAACACATTTTTTGCTTTTCTTTTCCTTAGTCATTCAGTTTGGTACATTTTTTTTATTTTATCTTGTGTTTATTATGTAAATATTTCAGCTTTGATTTTGGGCTTTTTCTTAGTTGTTTTGTTTCCCTGTAAAGCACAGTGTGTTGCGTTCGTCTGAAATGTGATGGATAAATAAAGATTATTTAGCTAGGCATCTTTATTTGATTTGATTTGAAAATGTGGAGAAGGTCCCTTTTTAGATTGAATTTTAAGGCAGCCAAAGGTGAATATTATGCTTTGGGTTTGTAGACCTCCACCAGTGACTATAGACCAACACACTTTTAATATATTCCAGAATGTCATTATAAATACGAATTTGTTCTTAACTGGCTTGCCTGGTTAAATAGAGGTAAAATCAAATCACACCATACAGGGAGAGGAGCAACATAACATGTGGTTATTTACCCAGCAGGCCCTGTCAGTGACATCACATTCCAGACTGACTTAAATAACTCAACATTCTTTAACTTTTCTACTCTCAAACAGTGTCGTATTATTTTTATATTGTGGCATCAATCATTGTGAGAGTTGTAGGTCATGGTGTTACGCAATCTTAGAAATAGGAGTAGAAGCAGGTGGCAGATACAGATTGAGGGAAAGTTGTACAACTCAATGCATTCAACTGAAAGGTGTCTTCCGCATTGAATCAGAGAGTTGCGGGGGGCTGCCAGAATTGACATCCACGTCTTCGGCACCCAGGGAACAGTGGGTTTCTTTCGACAGATTTTTACCTTGTCAGCTCTGTTATTTGATCCAGCAACCTTTCAGTTACTGGCCAAACGCTCTAACCACTAGGCTCTAACCACTAGGCTACCTGCCGCCCAAAATCTCCTTTAAGGATTGGATAAAGTGTCTGCTAAAATGCATATATTATTATATATATTTGGAATATATCCAATCTTGTGTACTCATCTTGACCTAATATCTAGAACAAACGTGTGACCAATATGGTGTCATCGACGTGTGTATAGGTGGCAGGGAAGTCAGGAGCAGGAGAATCGAACTTGGTTAATGGAGTAGTTTAATAACTTAATAACACAGCTCCAAAACCATGATACATAAATAATGAAAACAAAGTGGCTACGAGGACCCGTCACGCACCAATACAAACTACACGATCATGAACAACAAACAATCTCTGACAAGGACATGAGGGGAAACAGAGGGTTAAACACACAACAGGTAATGAATGGGATTGAAAACGGGTGTGGAGGAAGACAAGACAAAACCAATGGAAAATGAAAAATGGATCAATCATGGTTAGAAGACTGGTGACGTCGACCGCTGAGCACCGCCCAAACAAGGAGAGGCCTTGACTTCAGTGGGTCTTCCAAATGAACGATAACTCCAAGCATACTTCCAAAGTTGTGGCAAAATGGCTTAAGGAAAACAAAGTCAAGCTATTGGAGTGGCCATCAAAAAGCCCTGACCTCAATCCTATTGAAAATTTGTGGTCAGAACTGAAAAAGAGGCCTACAAACCTGACTCAGTTACACCAGCTCTGTCAGTAGGAACGGGCCAAAGACTACACGAAGCATTTGACCCAAGTTAAACAATGTAAAGGCAATGCTACCAAATACTAATTGAGTGTATGTAAACTTCTGACCCACAGGGAATGTGATGAAAGAAATAAAAGCTGAAATAAATCATCCTCTCTACTATTATTCTGACATTTCACTTTCTTAAAATAAAGTGGTGATCCTAACTGATCTAAAACAGGGAATTTTTACTAGGATTAAATGTCAGGAATTGTGAAAAACTGAGTTTAAATGTATTTGGCTAAGGTATATGTAAACTTCCGACTTCAACTGTACATGTCGGTTATTTATTAGACTCACAAGACACGTCTGAAGGTAGCCCAGTAACAGTTAAAAGAATAAATGGAACTAAAGTCATCAAAAATATGAACGCACTATGTAAAGTCTTGGTCCAATGTTTCATGTGCTGAAATAGAAGATCCCAGAAATATTTCCATATGCTCAAAAATATTATTTCTCTCAAAGTTTGTTCACAAATTTGTTTTACATCCCTGTTAGTAAGCATTCTCCTTTGCCAAGGTAATCCATCCACCTGACAGGTGTGGCAAATGAAGAAGCTGATTAACTTCCTGGTGACTGGGGGGAAGTATTGAGTAGCTTGGATAAATAAGGTGCCCAGAGTAAACTGTATGCTACTCAGATGTCTGTGAGTATAACAGAACTCATACGGCAGGAGAAAACCTGAGAAAAAAATCCAACCAGGAAGTGGAAAATCTGAGGTTGGTCGTTTTTCAACTCATTCCCTATTGACAATAGAGTGGGATATTGGTCATGTTGCACTTCCTACGGCTTTCCCTAGATGTCACCAGTCCTTAGAACCTTGTTTGATGCTTCTACTGTAAAGTGGGGCCGAATTAGAGGGGATTGAGCCGGGTGTCTGGCAGATTGCCACGAGCTCATGACACGCAGTCATGTGAAAGTTAGCTTGCGTTCTAATGCTTTTCTACAGACAAAGGAATTCTCCAGTTGGAACATTATTGAAGATTTATGTTAAAAACATCCTAAAGATTGATTCTATACTTAGTTTGACAAGTTTCTATGACCTGTAATATAACTTTTTGGACTTTTCGTCCGACCTTTTGGCTGGACTTGCACACGCGTTTGGATTTGTTTACCAAACGCCCTAACAAAGGAAGGTATTTGGACATAAATGATGAACTCTATCGAACAAATCAAACATTTATTGTGGAACTGGGATTCCTGGGAGTGCATTCTGATGAAGATAATCAAAGGTAAGTGAATATTTATAATGCTATTTCTGAACAATGTTGACTACACAACATGGCGGATATCTCTTTGGTTGTTTTGGTCTCTGAGCGCCGTACTCAGATTATTGCATGGTGTGCTTTTTCCGTAAAGTTTTTTTAAATCTGACAAAGCGGTTGCATCAAGCAAAAACTGTTAGAGACCGTCTCAGGGAAGCTCATCTGCGTGCTCGACGTCCTCACCAGGGTCTTGACCTGGATGAATCCGTGAAGAACACTGATGTCAAAGTTGTGTCAACGTTTTGTTAACATTGCGAACAGAGTGCCCAATGGTGACGTTTTGGGTTAGGGCATGGGCAGGCATTAGCAAAGGACAACAAAAACAATTGCATTTTATCGATGGCAATTTGAATGCACGTAGATACAGTGATGAAATCCTGAGGCCTATTGTCGTGCCATTCATCCGCCGCCATCACCTCATGTTCCAGCATGATAATGAACGACCCCATGTCGCAAGGATGTGTATACAATTACTGGACGCTGAAAATGTCCTAGTTCTTCCATGGCCTGCATTCTCACCAGGAATGTTTAGGATGCTCTGGATCGAAGTGTACAACAGCGTGTTACACTTCCCGCCAATACCCAGCACCTACGCACAGCCATTAAAGAGGTGTGGGACAACATTCCACGGGCCAAAATCAACAGACTGATCAACTCTAGGCAAAGGAGATGTGCTTGATGCATGATGCAAATGGTGGTCACCAGATACAGACTAGTTTTCTGATCCACACGTTTTTTTAAGGTTTCTGTGACCAACAGATTAATATCTGTATTCCCAGTCATGTGAAATCCATAGATTAGAGATTGTAACTGTAACTTAATAAAATCCTTTAAATTATTGCATGTTATATATATATATATGAAAGTAATTTAGTGCCAAAAAGGGGGTTAAATATGGGCACAAAAATAAATAATAATTTATAATATAATATATTATAATCTCTCAAAAAATCAGACATTTCAAAACAAACTTTCTTTTTATTTATGTATGTTTTGACTATCTGTTATTAATGCTATTCATTATGTTTTTATGGGCTAATAGCAGTAAGACCAAATTCAATGCTTTTTTTTATCACATCTTTTTTAAATAAAATTATTATTATACTGACATGGTACTAAATGTTTCAATCAAACAGCTAAATAATCATTGGTGTGACCATCTTAAAACAATTCCATATGTTAGCATAGTAGACAACCCATCCCTGGGTTAAAGTCATCTACATCAGTTGTTCCCCAACTTTTTATAGTTCCTTACCCCTTCAAACATGCATACCCCCTCTATAGCAGCAGGGTCAGCGCACTCTCAAACATTGTTTATTTTCCATCTTTGTGAGCCTGCCACACACACACTATACAATACATGTATTAAACATTATAATGAGTGTGAGTTTTTGTCACAACCCAGCTGGGAAGTGACAAAGAGTTCTTATTGGCCACAAATAATAATACTATAAAAATCTATTATTTTGCTCTTTACTTAACCATCTTACATATAAAACCTTATTTGTTCATTGAAAAGTGTGAATAACTCACCACAGGTTAATGAGAAGGGTGTGAATAACTCACCACAGGTTAATGAGAAGGGTGTGCTTGAAAGGACGCACATAACTCTGCAATGTTAGGTTGTATTGGAGAGAGTCTGTCTTAAATAATTTTCCACACAGTCTGTGCCTGTATTTAGTTTCATGCTAGTGAGGGCCAAGAATCCACTCTCCTGCCAAGGCAGGATACTCTGAGTGCAGCCCAATCCAGAAATCCGGCAGTGGCTTCTGATTAAATTACATTTTCACAGAGCTGCTTGTTGCAATTTCGATGAGGCTCTATTGTTCAGATATTGGTAAGTGGACTGGAGGCAGGGCGTTATTGTCATCCTTTTAGGGAAAGTACCTGCGTAATTGCACACCCAACTCATGCAGGTGCTTCGCTATATCACATTTAAATGCTGTCTCTGCCTGGCCGGTTCCCTTCTCTCCTCTGGGATTCCCTGCCTCTAACCCTATTACAGGGGCTGAGTCACTGGCTTACTGGTGCTCTTCCATGCTGTCCCATGCTGTGCGTCACTTGAGTGGGTTGTGTCGCTGACGTGGTCTTCCTTTCTGGGTTGGCGCCCCCCCCTTGGGTTGTGCCGTGGCAGAGATCTTTGTGGGCTATACTCGGCCTTGTCTCAGGATGGTTTGTTGTTGGTTGAAGATATCCCTCTAGTGGTGTGGGAGCTGTGCTTTGGCAAAGTGGGTAGGGTTATATCCTGCCTGTTTGGCCGTGTCCGGGAGTATCATCGGATGGGGCCACAGTGTCTCCTGACCCCTCCTGTCCAGTATTTATACTGCAGAGTATTTCTTCTGTCTTATCTGGTGTCCTGTGTGAATTTAAGTATACTTTCTCTAACTCTTTCTGTCTCGGAGGACCTGAGCAATAGGACAATGCCTCAGGACTACCTGGCTTGAGGACTCCTTGCTGTCCCCAGTCCACCTGGTCGTGCTGCTGCTCCAGATTCAACTGTTCTGCCTGCAGCTATGGAACCCTGACCTGTTCACTGGATGTGCTACCTGTCCCAGACCTGCTGTTTTCAACTCTCTAGAGACAGCAGGGGCGGTAGAGATACTCTCAATGATAGGCTATAAAAAGCCAACTGACATTTACTCCTGAGGTGCTGACTTGCTGCACCCTGGACAACTACTGTGATTATTATTATTTGACCATGCTGGTCATTTATGAACATTTGAACATCTTGGCCATGTTCTGTTATAATCTCCACCTGGCACAGCCAGAAGAGGACTGGCCACCCCTCATAGCTTGGTTCCTCTCTAGGTTTCTTCCTAGGTTTTTGCCTTTCTAGGGAGTTTTTCCTAGCCACCGTGCTTCTACACCTGCATTGCTTGCTGTTTGGGGTTTTAGACTGGGTTTCTGAACAGCACTTTGATATATCAGCTGATGTAAGAAGGGCTATATAAATTAATTTGATTTGATTGTTTGATTTGTCCATAAGCTTGAGTTCATTTTCACACCAAAAATCATACAATGATGGAAAGACCTGTGTGTTGTCCTTGCAGGCAGAGAAGAGCTCCAACTTCTTAATCACTCATAGCCTCATTTTCTTTTATTGTAGTGTCCAAAACCTCTTTCAAGCTGTCAGGCATTCCCTTGGCAGCAAGAGCCTCTCGGTGGATGCTGCAGTGTACCCAAGCGGTGTCGGGAGCACAAAAAAAACTTTGCCAAACATATAGCCCCATTCGAAAATATAAATGGACTGTTTGAAAATGTGATGAAAAAAAAGTCAATATTATTATAATAAAATTAATAAATTTTAATTGACGGCATTGTACATACCCCAGTTGGGAAAACCTGATCTATATCAATGAAAAACATTCATGAAAATCAATGCATACTATTATAGAGGGTAAGATGGTGGGGGCAGGGGTGAAAAATTGGACCATGTTAACGACCGCGTTAACAACTGAGTTAAATCAAATCAAATCAAATCAAATGTTATTTGTCACATACACATGGTTAGCAGATGTTAGTGTGAGTGTAGCGAAATGCTTGTGCTTCTAGTTCCGACAATGCAGTAATAATCCAACAAGTAATCTAACTAACAATTCCCCCCAAAAAACTACTGTTTTATACACAGTGTAAGGGGATAAAGAATATGTACATAAAGATATATGAATGAGTGATGGTACAGAGCAGCTTAGGCAAGATACAAGAACAACCGTGAGGAGGAGATGTCACCAGGGAAATATCATGGTTTGATAAAGACAGCAGAAGTTTTTCAATTCCCGGCTAAGTAAAGAGTGAAAGATAATGAGCTGACAGTCGCTCAGATCAGAACTAAACTGTACAGTATAATGATGAATATTACAATGTACAGTATAATGATGAATATTACACTGTACTGTATAATGATTAATACTACACTGTACAGTATAATGATGAATATTACAATGTACAGTATAATGATTAATACTACACTGTACAGTATAATGATGAATACTACACTGTACAGTATAATGATGAATATTACAATGTACAGTATAATGATGAATACTACACTGTACAGTATAATGATGAATATTACAATGTACAGTATAATGATGAATATTACAATGTACAGTATAATGATTAATACTACACTGTACAGTATAATGATTAATACTACACTGTACAGTATGATGATGATTACTACACTGTACAGTACAATGATGAATACTACACTGTACAGTATAATGATTAATACTACACTGTACAGTATAATAATGAATACTACACTGAACAGTATAGTGATACATACTACACTGTACAGTATAATGATGAATATTACAATGTACAGTATAATGATTAATACTACACTGTACAGTATAATGATGAATACTACACTGTACAGTATAATGATGAATATAACAATGTACAGTATAATGATGAATATTACAATGTACAGTATAATGATGAATACTACACTGTACAGTATATTGATTAATACTACACTGTACAGTATAATGGTTAATACTACACTGTACTGTATAATGCTGAATATTACACTGTACAGTATAATTATTAAGTACTACACTGTACAGTATAATGATGAATATTACACTGTACAGTATAATGATTAATACTACACTGTACAGTATAATAATGAATACTACACTGAACAGTATAGTAATACATACTACACTGTACAGTATAATGATGAATATTACAATGTACAGTATAATGATTAATACTACACTGTACAGTATAATGATGAATACTACACTGTACAGTATAATGATGAATATTACAATGTACAGTATAATGATTAATACTACACTGTACAGTATAATGATGAATATTACAATGTACAGTATAATGATTAATACTACACTATACAGTATAATGATGAATACTACACTGTACAGTATAATGATGAATATTACAATGTACAGTATAATGATGAATATTACAATGTACAGTATAATGATGAATATTACAATGTACAGTATAATGATTAATACTACACTGTACAGTATAATGATGAATATTACAATGTACAGTATAATGATTAATACTACACTGTACAGTATAATGATGAATATTACAATGTACAGTATAATGATTAATACTACACTGTACAGTATAATGATGAATACTACACTGTACAGTATAATGATGAATATTACAATGTACAGTATAATGATGAATATTACAATGTACAGTATAATGATGAATATTACAATGTACAGTATAATGATGAATATTACAATGTACAGTATAATGATTAATACTACACTGTACAGTATAATGATGAATATTACAATGTACAGTATAATGATTAATACTACACTGTACAGTATAATGATGAATATTACAATGTACAGTATAATGATGAATATTACAATGTACAGTATAATGATTAATACTACACTGTACAGTATAATGATGAATACTACACTGTACAGTATAATGATGAATACTACACTGTACAGTATAATGATGAATATTACAATGTACAGTATAATGATGAATATTACAATGTACAGTATAATGATTAATACTACACTGTACAGTATGATGATGATTACTACACTGTACAGTACAATGATGAATACTACACTGTACAGTATAATGATTAATACTACACTGTACAGTATAATAATGAATACTACACTGAACAGTATAGTGATACATACTACACTGTACAGTATAATGATGAATATTACAATGTACAGTATAATGATTAATACTACACTGTACAGTATAATGATGAATACTACAATGTACAGTATAATGATGAATATTACAATGTACAGTATAATGATGAATATTACAATGTACAGTATAATGATGAATACTACACTGTACAGTATATTGATTAATACTACACTGTACAGTATAATGATGAATACTACACTGAACAGTATAGTGATACAAACTACACTGTACAGTATAATGGTTAATACTACACTGTACTGTATAATGCTGAATATTACACTGTACAGTATAATTATTAAGTACTACACTGTACAGTATAATGATGAATATTACACTGTACAGTATAATGATTAATACTACACTGTACAGTATAATAATTAATACTACACTGAACAGTATAGTGATACATACTACACTGTACAGTATAATGATGAATATTACAATGTACAGTATAATGATTAATACTACACTGTACAGTATAATGATGAATACTACACTGTACAGTATAATGATGAATATTACAATGTACAGTATAATGATGAATATTACACTGTACAGTATAATGTTGAATATTACACTGTACAGTATAATTACTAAGTACTACTCTGTACAGTATAATGATGAACACTACACTGTACAGTATAATGATGAATATTACACTGTACAATATACCGGCCAATACTACACTGTACAATATAATGGTTAATACTACACTGTACAATATAATGGTTAATACTACACTGTACAGTATAATGGTTAATACTACCCTGTACAGTATAATGATGAAATACTACACTGTACAGTGTAATGATGAAATACTACACTGTACTGTATAATGCTGAATATTACACTGTACAGTGTAATTATTAAGTACTACACTGTACAGTATAATGATAAATATTACACTGTACAGTATAATGTTGAATATTACACTGTACAGTATAATTACTAAGTACTACACTGTACAGTATAATGATGAACACTACACTGTACAGTATAATGATGAACATTACACTGTACAGTATAATGATGAATATTACACTGTACAGTATAATATTGAATATTACACTGTACAGTATAATTACTAAGTACTACACTGTACAGTATAATGATGAACGCTACACTGTACAATATAATGGTCAATACTACACTGTACAATATAATAATGATGAACTACACTGTGTCCCAGTTTGGGAATACCTGCTCTAGCGTAATAAATATTCAGAGCTATGTCACGTATTCAGAGCTCTAACCCTAAATCTGCCATTCACTCCTCTAAGATGTAGCTAGATAACTGAGTGTCCCTAAATGTTAGCAAGGGAGGGGGGGGGGGGGGTGTCACGTAACACTATTCAACAAAGACTTGACCTGGTAAAAGCATAAGGAGTGGGAAAGGTTAAACCTTATCGTGCCATGGGGGTTGCATGAGGTCACTACAAGTCTCAAAGTGGGCCATGAGGAAAGTGAATGATTGGCTAGGTGTGTGTGTGTGTGTGTGTGTGTGTGTGTGTGTGTGTGTGTGTGTGTGTGTGTGTGTGTGTGTGTGTGTGTGTGTGTGTGTGTGTGTGTGTGCGTAATCTGTGTACGTAAGTATGTTTATGGAGTGAGAAAGAGAGAGACAGAAAGGGAGAGAGAGAGAGGAAGAGAGAGAGAGAGAGGGAGAGAAATAGAGAGAGAGTGAGAGAGAGAGAGAGAGAGAGAGAGAGAGAGAGAGAGAGAGAGAGATGAGATAATGGCACCCTGCAGAGGTCTGCTCCTGTTTCCTCTCTCTGTCCTGGAAATCTCTGGCAGACCACTGTGTCCACTATGCACCCTCTTTAACCAGCCAACAACACAACACACACTACCTCATTGTGCTACCAGTTACAAAACCAAATCCCAATCTATTGATGTGGGATGAAACAAGGGACAAGCACAAGGTGCTATAGTCGGACCATAGCCCCTCTGTCCTGCCAAAGATGGACACTCTTTTCACTGTCCCAATAAGATTACCTCAAAAGGGGCGGCAGGCAGCCTGGTGGTTCAAACCACGTTATTTTTCACAAACGCCGAATACAACCTTACCGTGAAATGCTTACTTACAAGCCCTTAACCAACAATGCAGATCAAAAAATATAATTAATAAAATATTTACTAAATAAACTAAAGTGAGAACAAAAATGTATCAATCAAAAAGTAAATGTACAGTACATAACAATAACGAGGCTATTGTTATTTTGTGTTTTCTTTATTATTTTGGTCAGGCCAGGGTGTGACATGGCTTTATTATGTGGTGTGTTTAGTCTTGTTTTTTTTGTAGGTATTGGGATTGTGGTATAGTGGGGTTTTCTAGAAAAGTCTATGGTTGCCTGAAGTGGTTCTCAATCAGAGGCAGGTGTTTATCGTTGTCTCTGATTGGGAACCATATTTAGGCAGCCATATTCTTAGAGTGTTTCGTGGGTGATTGTTCATGTCTCTGTGTTTGTTTGCACAAGATAGGCGCAGTCACTTTGGTTTTTATTTTTTCATTGTTTTGGAAGAGAAGAGAACGTGAGCCGGGTGCGCCATTCTCCTTGCGGAGATGGTGCTAAATCCATCAACACGGTCGGTCCCTGGGATTGGGCTGGCCAACACGATTCGGTTTGCTTGGAAGGAAAAGGAGTTGGAGCCTTTAGGAACGGGAAACTTTTGGAAGGATAATATTGATGGGGATTCTAAAGCTGACGGTGAAGGACGTGTTTTGTTTCCAAGGCAACTCGTTGGAGGGAGCATACGACGTGGCACTATATACAGAGGAGAAACACGATGATATCCTGAGAAGGGCAAGAGCAGTGGGAGGTGAGAGGCCGATGAGCCACTATGAAATAACAAACCTGGCGAAGAACAACTTTAGGGTTGTAACTGTCAACATTTACAACCCATACGTTAAGGACGAAGAGGTGAGGGCCTTTCTGGGGAGATACATGGATAACGTCTCCTCAGCAAGGCACCTCAAAGAGGGTTTTGGAATGGGAGGAGAGGCTTCCAGGCCCTCCTCAGGGAGGACCCAAAGGGACATGGTGGCTACCTCCATCCTCCTGCTATGTTCTCCCTAGGGGCTGACCGGGGGACGTTGTTTTATGCACGTCAGCCCCCATTTTGCAGGCGCTGTATGGCCTACGGCCACATATTCGCCTCGTGCAGCACAAGAAAATGCAGATTTTGTGGATCTGAGGAACACGAGGCGAGGGATTGTGACATGCCTAAGGCGTGCCACAGGTGTGGCTCGTCAGCACACCTGTGGCGGGGGTGCCCGGCTCGTCAGAGGGGATGGGGGAAGAAGAGGAGGGGAAGGAAGCACGCCTCATGACCAGAGTACAGGTCCAGAGGGGAAGGTCGCAAGGAAGGAGGAGGAGCAAGAAGCGGCGGATGGAAGAGAGAAGGAAACAGAAGGCACGGGAGTAGGAGAACCAGAAAAAGTGGCGGAAGAAGGCAACCGAGTGGAGGAGCATGAGAGAGAAGAAAGTGAGGGAGGAGTGGTGGAGAAGGAGACGGTGGAAGAGCAAGTGGAGTGGGGGGAAAGTGCCCTGGTGGAAGAGATGAGGGGTATGGTGGAGGAGCTGGCGGGGGGGGGTGGTATCTCTCCACTGCCGCCATCACCAAAGAAGAGAATGAAGAGGAGGGTGTGATTGGCCGACAGTGAGAGGGAGGGGATTGTCAAGAGAGTGATGGGGGTGGGAGAAAACTCTGGCTTGCTGCTGGTTTCCCCAGGCCCTCAATTTCTGTTGGGTGGGGACACACCTAACAAGACTCAGGACTGGGTACAGGAGGAGGTGGGGAGGTTTTTGTTTGGGGACTCAGCCTCCCCGATTTTTTATTTTTTTTTCCAAACCAGCTGCAGCACTGGGGAGGGGGAGGAGTGTGGGGGTAGACCCAGGGTGCAGGGCACCCCGGAGCCAAACACTATTCCTGCATCCTGGGTTGGTGAGATGGAGGAAGAGGGGGGGATGTCGGGAGTACGGATGGTGTTTTCGCCGGTAGATATGGAGCAGGGGAGCATCGGGTGAGTCTCCTGTTTTTGTTTTCTGTCTGGGTTTAGAATTTGAGTGTATTACATGTTTTATTTTATTCTTTCATGGGGTCTAATTTTACTTTTGTTAGTTTAAATGTAAGGGGTTTAATTAAGGGATTTTGTTAAGAGGAGGGCGGTTTTTAGTTATTTGGAGGGTGTGGGGTTTGATTTTAGTTTTTTACAGGAGGTTCATCTGAGGGATGGAGGGGATGTTAGTAGGTTTAAGAGGGAGTGGGACAAGGGGGAGTTGGTTTGGGGTATTGGGGGGGTGCACTCATCGGGGGTAGGGATTTTGTGTGGGCACAGGGAGGTAAAAATGGAGGATTCTTTTGTGGTAATGCAGGGGAGGGTTATAGGGGTGGATGTCACGATAAGGGATTGTAAAATTTAGATTAGTGGTGGTGTATGGGCCACAGGTGGTGGCAGACAGGAGGGAGATGGTGGACTGTCTGACGCCCCTGTGTGTCACAAATAGGAAATTAGTGATAGGGGGGGATTTTAATACAGATTTAGGAATAGGGGGGGATAGCAGTGCAGGCGCCATTACCGGGCTAATGGCTTGCCATGGTCTGGTTGATGGTGGTCTGCACACTACTCCGAAAATGGCCGGTCCTACATGGGGGGTTGAGCGGAGGCTCGACTATATTTTTGTACCCAGGTCTTTGGGTAAGTTGTCTGGGCGGCTGTTGCCTGTTTTCTTTTCGGATCACGACGGGGTGCTCCTGCAGGTGGGGCCGCCAGTCTGCCTCTTTGGTAGGGGGTACTGGAAGTTAGATCGGGATGTGCTGGAGGAGCAGGCTTTTGTTGACAGGTTTTATGGTTTCTTTTGGAGGCTTGAAAGCCTCCGGTCCATGTGCGAGGGGGTGTTAGAGTGGTGGGAATTAGTTAAGGTGAGGATTAGGGCTTTTATAATAGGGTATTGCAAGAGCAAAAAAAGGGAGGAGAGGAGGGAGGTGGATCGTATCCAAAGGTTAATTGAAATCGAGTATGAGGCAGGCAACCTCGGCGGGTCGTTTGACTGGGAGAGATCCGCAACCCTAAAGGCGCAGCTCAGGGAGTTGCAGGAGCGGAAGGCTCGAGCTTTCCTGGAGCGTACGCATAGTGGCTTTCTAGAACACAAGGAGACTTGTTCTGCTATGTTCTTTAAGTCGGTTAGGGTCAGACAGAGTAGGAAGGTAATGCATGGCGTTAGGGAAGAAAATGGTAGTATAGTTAGAGAACCAGAGGATATGGTCAGGGTGACATCTGATCATTTCCAAGGTTTATTTAAGGAAAGGGAAATAGATGTAGAGCAGGGAAATGTGTTTTTAGAACACTTGTCCAGGCGGTTGCCAGAGGACATTAGAGAAGTGATGGAGGCCCAGATTTCACTAGAAGAGGTTGAGAGCGCTCTTAGGAGGATGGGAAAAGGGAAGGTGCCTGGGATGGATGGGCTGCCGGCTGAGTTTTATCTCAAGTTTTGGGGTATACTTGGACCAGTGGTCCTCGAAGTCTTGAAGGCCATCCTTGAGACGGGGGTCCCGGGGGGATCAATGGCTGTTGGTGTGCTGTCACTTTTATATAAGAAGGGGGAAGTAACAGACCTTGGCAACTGGCGGCCGTTGACCATGCTGTGTGTAGATTACAAGCTACTTGCAAAGGTTTTAGCAGACCGGTTGCGCACAGCCCTTCCCTACGTCGTCCATGAGGATCAGACGTGCGGGGTAGAGGGCCGCTCTATTAGATGGAACCTACAGTTTTAATCAGGGACTCCATCGCTGGGTTGAAGATAGAGGAATGCCTTTAATGGTAGCAGCGCTAGATCAGGCGAAAGCCTTTGATCGCGTGAATAGATCCTTTTTATTCAGAGTGTTAGGTCGATTAGGATTTGGGGAGAAGTTCATAGGATGGATTCGTACATTATATGTCGGAGCGGGGTGCCAAGTTAGTGTAAATAGTCACTTGGGTGACGTTTTTGACCTCTCGTCTGGGGTCAGGCAGGGGTGCCCACTCTCGGCTCTCCTCTTCGTTCTGTACATGGAGCCTCTGGGGGCTGCCATTAGGGCAGACACAGGGGTGGAAGGCTTGTTGATCCCTGGAAGTGGTGGGCTGCGTGTTAAGATGACGCAGTACGCTGACGACACTTCCTTGCTGCTGTGCAAGGACTCGTGCCTGACAAGGTCCCTTGCCATCTTTTGGGATTTCACCCAAGCGTCGGGAGCGGTTCTGAACCATGTAAAGTCCTCCGACAAGTTTTTCGGAAGATGGTGCGGTAGAACGGATGTGCCCGGGGGGTTATCTCTCTGTGAGGGGGCCCTGAGGATTCTCGGGGTCCATTTTGAGACCTCCGGCTCAGCGACGCTAAACTGGAACATGCGTATCGCAGTGGTACAGAGGAATCTAGCAATGTGGAAGGCTAGGTATTTGTCTTTTATGGGCAAAGTCCTGGTCCTGAAGGTGGATGTGTTGCCTTCTTTTTGTATTTGGCGTACATCTACCCATTGCCGGCTTGTCTGAGGAGGCCTCTAGTGAGGCTTGTGTTTCAGTTCATGTGGAGTGGCAGGTGCGAGTGGGTCGCCAGGGCACGCATGCTCTGTCCCATTAGGGAGGGAGGTAGGGGGGTACCACATTTCCCCCTCAAGCTGGACGCAATTTTTGTTTCTTTCTTGTTAACGGAGCTTGCTCATCCAGTGATACACCCGTCCGGTTACCTCCTGCGGGTGTTCTTCTCATATCAGGCGAGAAGCGTAATGGTGTGGTCTAACACGGGTCTTCGGGCGGAACAGCTGCCGTGGCACTTTGGTCATGCGGCCAAGTGGCTGCGTGCGCACCCTGAGGTTGAAGTTGCCCGAGTAGGTTTAGATCACAGGCACCTGTACGAGGAGGTCAGAAAGGCAGGGAGTCCGGCGCCTGTAGTGGGCATCTCGGAAGTGGTCTGGGAGGGAGTGCAGGTGCGGGGTCTGGACAACAGGCTCAAGGACCATAAGTGCTTGCCGGTACGTTCCATCATGTACCGGTATAGTTTGGTGCAATCCCCTACCTGTCCAAGATCCTCTTGTGGCAGGGAGGAGACTGTGCACCATGTCTTTTGGGACTGTGCCTTTGCCGGAGTAGTATGGGCTAGGGCACGGGTGTTGTTAGGTTTGGTAAGGGGGAATTTTGTATTGACGTGGGCCAGGTTAGAGAGAGATGTAGGGAGAGCGAGAGGGATGGATAGGGACAGGTTTCTGCTCTGGCTTCTCATGAGTCTCTTTAAACAGGGGCTGTGGGAAGCCAGGCAGAACATGGTGAAGACAGGGAGAGATTGGGGGGTGGAAGGGATAGTGAGGAGGGTGGAAGGAGATTTGAGAGGGAGGATGAAGAGGGAGGAGAGGAAGTGGGGGCAGCATGCTGCTCGGGAGAGGTGGAAGGGGGGTTTAGGGCTGGGTGTCATTTAGATTTGTAAGGGGATAGATTAGGGACGGGAGATAGGGAAAGGTATTTTGTAGGGTGACGGGGAGGGAAGATGCTCCCCTGAGGTTTTGTTTGGGGTTTTTGTTTAGTTAAATTAGTTAAATTAAAATACCATTATTTGAGTATGTATGAAAATTATGAGTTGTAAAGAATGAATGGTATTGAAGATAATAAATTATATTTTATTTTAAAAAAGGTAGGCTGTTTAGGTTTTCGCATTACGTTTCTTGTTTTTGTATTGTTTGTGTTTATTCGTTAATTAAACATGTATCAAAATGAACATGCTGCATTTTGGTCCTCCTCTCCTACACCGCAAGAAAACCATAACAGCTATATACAGCGGGTACCGGTACCGGGTCAATGTGCGGGGGTACAGGTTAGTCAAGGTAATTTGTAAAGTGACAATGCATAGATAATATACAATGTTAAGAGCATTAGACCAGTAACTAAAAGTTTGTTGGTTTGAATCTACGAGTTGACTAGGTGAAAAGTCTATTGATGTGCCCTTGAGCAAGGCACTAAACACTAATTGCTCCTATAAGTCGCTCTGGATGTGATATATGTTAGATGATCAAGATGGCGCCGACAGAGATGGTCGCCTCGCTTCTGATTCTTAGGAAACTATGCAGTATTTTTTTATTTTTTTATTATTTCTTACATTGTTATCCCAGGAAATCTTAAGTCTTATTACACACAGCCGGGAGGAACTATTGGATATAAGAGCAACTTACCAACATTACAACCAGGAATACGACTTTCCCAAAGCAGATCATCTCTTCGGACCACCACCCAGGACAATGGAACTAATCCCAGCAACAGCAACGCAGAATGGGCAGACGGAGCGGTCTTCTGGTCAGGATTCGTAAATGGGCACATCGCTCGAGAACCATTCAACGCTGGTCTGACCAATCGGAAGCCACGCTCCAAGATTATTCTGATCAGGCGGACTGGAATATGCCTCACAGATTGACATTGATCTGTACGCTGACTCGGTGGTTGTGTTTATAAATAAGTGCATTGGAGATTTCATAACCTCTCTGACTATTCAAACCTACCCTAACCAGAAACCGTGGATGGATGGCAGCATTTGCTAAAAACTGAAAGCGCAATCCACCGCATTTAACAATGGAAAGAGGTCTGGTGATATGGCTGAATATAAACAGGGACAAGGTGGAGTCGCAATTCAATTGCTCAGACACGGCACATATGTGGCAGGGTCTACATGATATCAGGGACTACAAAAACAACAACAGCCACGTCACGGTTACCGACGTCTCACTTCCAGATAAACTAAACACCTTCTGTGCCCACTTTGAGGATAGTACAGTGCCACTGTTGCGGCTCACTAACAAAGACTGCCCCCCCCTCCTCAGTGGCTGACGTGAGTAAAACATTTAAACACGTTAACGCTCACAAGGCTGCTGGCCCAGACGTCATCCCTAGCCGCATCCTCAAAGCATGCGCAGACCAGCTGGCTGGTGTGTTTTACGGACATATTTAATCGCTCCCTATCCCAGTCTGTTGTCCCCATATGCTTCAAGATGGCTACCATTGTTTCTGTACCCAAGAAGGCAAAGACTGAACTAAATGATTATCGCCACATAGCACTCACTTCTGTCATCATGAAGTACTTTGAGAGACTAGTCATGAAGCATATCAACACCACCTAACCGGCCAACCTAGACCCACTTCAGTTTAAATACCACCCCAACAGGTCAAATCAAATCAAATGTATTTACATAGCCCTTCGTACATCAGCTGATATCTCAAAGTGCTGTACAGAAACCCAGCCTAAAACCCCAAACAGCAAGCAATGCAGGTGTAGAAGCACGGTGGCTAGGAAAAACTCCCTAGAAAGGCCAAAACCTAGGAAGAAACCTAGAGAGGAACCAGGCTATGTGGGGTGGCCAGTCCTCTTCTGGCTGTGCCGGGTGGAGATTATAACAGAACATGGCCAAGATGTTCAAATGTTCATAAATGATCAGCATGTTCGAATAATAAGAAGGCAGAACAGTTGAAACTGGAGCAGCAGCACGGCCAGGTGGACTGGGGACAGCAAGGAGTCATCATGTCAGGTAATCCTGGGGCATGGTCCTAGGGCTCAGGTCCTCCGAGAGAGAGAAGGAGAGAATTAGAGAACGCACACTTAGATTCACACAGGACACCGAATAGGACAGGAGAAGTACTCCAGATATAACAAACTGACCCTAGCCCCCCGACACATAAACTACTGCAGCATAAATACTGGAGGCTGAGACAGGAGGGGTCAGGAGACACTGTGGACCCATCCGAGGACACCCCCGGACAGGGCCAAACAGGAAGGATATAACCCCACCCACTTTGCCAAAGCACAGCCCCCACACCACTAGAGGGATATCTTCAACCACCAACTTACCATCCTGACACAGGGCCGAGTATAGCCCACAAAGATCTCCGCCATGGCACAACCCAAGGGGGGGCGCCAACCCAGACAGGATGACCACATCAGTGAACCAACCCACTCAGGTGACGCACCCCTTCCAGGGACGGCATGAGAGAGCCCCAGTAAGCCAGTGACTCAGCCCCTGTAATAGGGTTAGAGGCAGAGAATCCCAGTGGAAAGAGGGGAACCGGCCAGGCAGAGACGGCAAGGGCGGATCGTTGCTCCAGAGCCTTTCCGTTCACCTTCCCACTCCTGGGCCAGACTACACTCAATCATATGACCCACTGAAGAGATGAGTCTTCAGTAAAGACTTAAAGAATGAGACCGAGTTTGCGTCTCTTACATGGGTAGGCAGACCGTTCCATAAAAATGGAGCTCTATAGGAGAAAGCCCTGCCTCCAGCTGTTTGCTTAGAAATTCTAGGGACAATTAGGAGGCCTGCGTCTTGTGACCGTAGCGTACGTGTAGGTATGTACGGCAGGACCAAATCAGAGAGATAGGTAGGAGCAAGCCCATGTAATGCTTTGTAGGTTAGCAGTAAAACCACAGATCCACAGATGATGCAATCGCAATCGCCATCACACTGCCCTATCCCATCTGAACAAAAATAATACCTATGTAAGAATGCTGTTTATTGACTACAGCTCAGAATTTAACACCATATTTGTCTTGTCACCCAAAACCCTGAAAAACTTTTACAGATGCACAATCAAGAGGATCCTGTTGGGCTGTATCACAGCCTGGTACGGCAACTGCACCGCCCTCAACCGCAAGGCACTCCAGAGGGTGGTGCGGTCTGCACAACGCATCACCGGGGGCAAACTACCTGCCCTCCATAACACCTAAAGCACCCAATGTCACAGGATGCCAAAAAGATCATCAATGACAACAGCCACCCGAGCCACTGCCTGTTCAACCCGCTATCATCTTGAAGGCGAGGTCAGTACAGGTGCATCAAAGCTGGGAGAGAGCCTGAAAAACAGCTTCTATCGCAAGGCCATCAGACTGCTAAACAGCAATCACTAACTCAGAGAGGATGCTGCCCACATTGAGACCCAATCACTGGACACTTTAATGAATGGATCACTAGAAACTTTTAACAATGCCACTGTAATTAATGCCACTCTAATAATGTCTACATATCTTACATTTTATATATCACTGTATTGAGACCCAATCACTGGACACATTTATAAATGGCTCACAAGTCACTTTAAACAATGACACGTTAAATAATGCCACTTTTTACACATCTTACATTAATCATATCAGGTGGTGAGGGTAGGTAGCAACACATCTGCCACACTGATCCTCAACACTGGAGCCCCACAGGGGTGCATTCTCAGTCCCTTCCTGTACTACCTGTTCACCCACGACTGCATGGCCAGGCACGACTCCAACGCCATTATTAAGTTTGCAGACGACACAACAGTGGCATGATCACTGACAATGACGAGACAGCCTATAGGGAGGAGGTCAGAGACCTGGCCTGGTGGTGCCAGAATAACAATCTATCTCTCAACATAACCAATACTAAGGAGCTGATTGTGGACTACAGGAAAAGCAGGACCGAGCACGTCCCCATTCTCATCGGCGGGGCTGTAGTGGAGCAGATTGAGAGCTTCAAGTTCCTTGGTGTCCACATCACAAACAAACTAAAATGGTCAAACACACCAAGACAGTCATGAAGAGGGCACAACAAAGCCTGTTCCCCCTCAGGAAACTAAAACGATTTCGCATGGGTCCTCAGATCCTAAAAAGGTTTTACAGCTGCAACATCAAGAGTATCCTGGTTGCATCACTGCCTGGTATGGCAATTGCTCAGCCTCTGACCGCAAGGCACTTCAGAGGGTAGTGCGTACGGCCCAGTACATCACTGGGGCTAAGCTGCCTGCTATCCAGGACCTCTATACCAGGTGGTGTCAGAAGAAGGCCCTAAAAATTGTCAAAGACCCCAGCCACCCCAGTCATAGACTGTTTTCTCTACTACCGCATGGCAGGCAGTACCAGAGCTCCAAGTCTAAGACACAAAGGCTTCACAACTGTTTTTACCCCTAAGCCATAAGACTCCTGAACAGGTAATCACATGGCTACCCAATCTGAATTGTGTGCTCCCCCAAATCCTCTTTTTATGCTGCTGCTGCTCTCTGTTTATCTTATATGCATAGTCACTTTATCTATACATTCATGTACATACTACCTCAATTGGCACGACCAACCAGTGCTCCCGCACAGTGGCTAACCGGCTATCTGCATTGTGTCCTGCCACCCACCACCCCCTCTTTTACTCTACTGCTACTCTCTGTTCATCATATATGCATAGTCACTTTTACCATATCTACATGTACATACTACCTCAATCAGCCTGACTAACTGGTGTCTGTATGTGGCCTCGCTACTGTTATAGCCTCGCTACTGTATATAGCCTCACTACTGTATATAGCCTCGCTACTGTATATAGCCTCGCTACTGTATGTAGCCTCGCTACTGTATATAGCCTCACTACTGTATATAGCCTCGCTACTGTATATAGCCTCGCTACTGTATGTAGCCTCGCTACTGTATATAGCCTCGCTACTGTATATAGCCTCGCTACTGTATATAGCCTCGCTACTGTATATAGCCTCGCTACTGTATGTAGCCTAGCTACTGTTTTTCATGGTATTTTTACTGTTGTTTTTATTTCTTTACCTACCTATTGTTCACCTAATACCTTTTCTGCACTATTGGTTAGAGCCTGTAAGTAAGCATTTCATTGGAAGGTCTACTACACCCGTTGTATTCGGCGCACGTGACAAATAAATTAGATTTGATATTTTTTTATTTTACTATTATTTCACCTTTATTTAACCAGGTAGGCTAGTTGAGAACACCTTTATTTAACCAGGTAGGCTAGTTGAGAACACCTTTATTTAACCAGGTAGGCTAGTTGAGAACACCTTTATTTAACCAGGTAGGCTAGTTGAGAACACCTTTATTTAACCAGGTAGGCTAGTTGAGAACACCTTTATTTAACCAGGTAGGCTAGTTGAGAACAAGTTCTCATTTACAACTGCGACCTGGCCAAGATAAAGCAAAGCAGTGTGAACAGACAACAACACAGAGTTACACATGGAATAAACAAACATACAATCAATAATACAGTAGAAATATCTATATACAGCATGTGCCTATGAGGTAGTATAAGAGAGGTAAGGCAATAAATAGGCCATGGTGGTGAATTAATTACAATATAGTAATTAAACACTGGAATGGTAGGATGTGCGGAAGATGACTGTGCAAGTAGAGTGTTACGGATACAGGTATCCTGAGTGTGTATCCTGTATCCAATCATCATTCCCCAACCAGTCACCAATCAGCCAACAATCAGAAGACACAGAATAACATCCCCTTTCCCTTGGTTTGAAAACCCATTCAGTTGTTTCCTCTGGAGCTCGATCTCTCTGTGTCTCTCTCACACTCTCTCGCTATATCTTTCTCTCTCTCTCTTGGATTTCTCTCTTTTGGTTTTTGTTCATGCCTATTACATTTGTCCGGAATCCTGTGTGTTTTGTTATGATGATTGACTGTTTGTTTGATGGAGGTAAAAGGGGGTACCAAGACAAGCTGCCCGTGGGCATACACTACCCGTAGGAATACATGGATCTAAATACCCTAGTTAGAACTGGGCGGACGACCCGCTGTATGTTTGGTTAGTTAGTTAGCTGTATTGAAGTAGGCTAGTCTAGCTTAGGGGTGTTTTGGGATATGTAAAAATGAACACATGAGTGTTTGACGGTAATTTAGTTGTCTGTGGTTGTCTGTTCTCACTGTTACTTTTTCACTGTTATAATTTCAATGAGTTATGTTACGGGTCTCGATACCATCACCCCTAGACTGCCGGGCCAAAGGGATTCGTAACATAGAGAGACTGGGGTGCAAAGGAGCAAGATAAATCAATAAATAGGGTATGGGGAGGAGGTAGTTGGATGGGCTATTTACAGATGGGCTATGTACAGGTGCAATGATCTGTGAGCTGCTCTGACAGCTGGTGGCTAAAGCTAGTGAGGGAGGTAAAAGTCTCCAGCTTCAGTGATTTTTGCAGATATCACGTGTATATACAGGAGTTTTATACCATCTACTGCACCTTGCTTATGCCGCTCGGCCATCGCTCATCCATTATATTTGTATGTACACATTCTCATTCAGCACTTTAGATTGTGTGTATTAGATAGTTGTTGGGGAATTTTTAGAATACTTGTTAGATATGTGTGTATTAGGTACTTGTTGGGAATTGTTAGATTATTTGTTAGATATTACTGCATTGTTGGAACTCGAGCCACAAGCATTTTGCTACACTCGCATTAACATCTGCTAACCATGTGTATGTGAACAATGATTTGAGTGTCTAATAAAATATGAATAGGGATAGGTCCTCCTGCGTCAATCATAATTACGAAAACATGACAACATTTCTATTAATGTTATTTGTCAAAGTGGTATATTTATTGGCTGGTATTATTTTGCAAGTTCTTCCACAAACGTAACATTGCAGGGTAGTGCCCTTCACGCTGACTATTCAATGATTTACTGTGACATCAGATCAGCTTCTTTGAACATAGGTTTCTGTTTCTGTTTAAGACGTGGAGTGAGATAGGCTTCTGTTCTGGGACTTAATGAGAAATTGTAGTTCAAGTTCAAGTTTTAAGATCTATAATATCAATATCAAAATAGTAAAAAATAAAGTACCAGTCAAGTTTGTTTCATTCCAGTTTTTTTTAAACTATATTTTATTAACGCATATGGAATTATGTAATAACCAAAAAAGTGTTAAATCTAAATGTATTTGAGGTTCTTCAAAATAGCCACCCTTTGGTCTTTTACCAAATAGGGCTATCACCCCTACCTTGTCACAACACAACTGATTGGCTCAAACGCATTAAGAAGGAAAGAAATTCCACAAATTAAATTTTAACATGGCACACCCATTAATTTAAATGCATTCCAGGTGACTACCTCATGAAGCTGGTTGAGATGCAGAGTAGGTGAACAGATTATCTCCACATATGTGGTTCCCACCATGAAGCATGACACAAATTGAGCTCAGGTGCATCCAATTTCCTTTGATCATCCTTGAGGTGTTACTCCAACTTAATTGGAATCCACCTGTGTCCAATCCAATAGTCTGGACATGATTTAGAAAGAACACACCTGTCTATATCAGGTCCCATATAGACCTGACAGTGCACCTCAGAGCAGAAACTATATAATGAAGACCTGTCTGTACATCTCCAAGATGGAATTGTGATGAGACATATATCTGGGGAAGGGTAATAAACTATTTCTAGAGTTATGAAAGATTCCAAGAGCACAGCGGTCTCCATCATTGAGAAATTTGAATTATCCAGACTGTGCCTAGAGCTGGCCGTCCAACCAAACTGAGCAACCAGGCAAGAAGGACCTTTGTAGGTTCCTTGGCTGAGATGGGAGAATCTGCCAGAAGGACAAAAGTCTCTACAGCACTTCCCCAACCTGGGCTTTATGTAAAAGTGGGAAAAAGGAAAAAGGCACGACAGCACGCCTGGAGTTTGCAAAATGGCACGTGAAAGACTCTGATTGCATTAGGCAAAATATTTTGTCATCTGATGAGACAAAAATCTAACTCTTTTGCCTGATTGCAAAGCACTATGACTGGAGAAAACCAGGCACAGCTCATGGCCCGTCTAACACCATCCCTGCTGTGAGGTATAGTGGTGGCAGCATCATGCCATGGGGATGCTTTTCAGCAGCAGGGAGACTGTTAAGGAAAGAAGGAACAATGAATGGAGCCAAATAGATTTAAATTCTTGATGAGAACCTGCTTCAGATTGCAAAAATGACCCCAAGAATCCCAGCCTGGTCTCATATAGACGTAACATAGTAAACATAAACCCGGGACACTCAAATTAGTATGATATGTTACATTTGGTATGGTTCCATAAGAAAGAAGGTTATTTAACCTCTCTGGGATATGTGGGATGCTAGCGTCCCACCTGGTCAAAAGCCAGGGAAAATGTGGAGGACCAAATTCAAATAAATTACTGTAAAAATCAAACTTTCATTAAATCACACATGCAAGATAGTAAATTAAAGCAACACTTGTTGTGAATCCAGCCAACATGTCAGATTTCAAAAAGGCTTTTCGGTGAAAGCAAACGATGCTATTATCTGAGGTTAGCACCTCCGTAAACAAAGAGAGAAACCATATTTCAACCCTGCAGGCGCGACACAAAACGCAGAAATAAAAATATAATTCATGCCTTATCTTTGACGAGCTTCTTTTGTTGACACTCCAATATGTCCCATAAACATCACAAATGATCCTTTTGTTCGATTAATTCAGTCGATATATATCCAAAATGTCAATTTATTTGGCGCGTTTGATCCAGAAAAACACTGGTTCCAACTTGCTCAACGTGACTACAAAATATCTCTAAAGTTACCTGTAAACTTTGCCAAAACATTTCAAACTACTTTTGTAATACAACTTTAGGTATTTCTTTGCGTAAATAATCGATAAAATTGAATGATCTGTGTTCAATACAGGAAGAAAACAAACTGAAGCATGCTTTCTGGTCACGCGTTGAAAAGAGAGTGGCTTAAAAAAAATATCTGAATGGTTTGTCCTCTGGGTTTTGCCTGCTACATAAGTTCTGTTATACCCACAGACATGATTTAAACAGTTTTAGAAACTTCAGAGTGTTTTCCATCAAAATCTACTAATAATATGCATATCTTATCTTCTGGGGATGAGTATCATGCAGTTGAATTTGGGCATGCATTTCATCCGGATGTGAAAATACTGCCAACTGTCACCAAGAAGTTAAGGCAAAAACAAAAGTAGGTTGGTTGGTCGGGGTGGATGGGTATAATGCCAACGTCTAGCAACCCAAAGGATGCAAGTTTGAATCTCATCACATAAAATTTTTGCATTTTACCTCATTATCAACTTATCAACTATTTACTACTTTTTAGCTACTTTGCAACTAGAAGGTTAGCTAACCCTTCCCATAACCCTCACCTAAACTCTTTTAGCTAATCCTTCCCCTTACCCTAAAGTTAACATTTTTAGTTAACCCTAACCTTTTAACCTAACTCCTAAACCTTAACCATAACCCTAACTCCTAGCTTAGCTAGCTAACGTTAGCCATCTTGCTAGAATTCATAAAATATCATACGTTTTGCAATTTCGTTACATATATGTTACATATAGTATGTTTTGCAAATTCATATAATGTTGTACGTTTTGCAAATTCTGAACATATTAAATGAATTGTAGTTCATAACATGGGTGATGGAGATCCCAAAATTAATACATACCATACGAAACGTAACATATCATACTAAATGGAGTGTCTCGGATTCCCATACAGAATAATACGAAATTCTCTGATCCTAGGTTTAGCATACAGCCAAAGCAACACTGAAATGTCTTCAATACAAGAATGTGAAAGTCCTTGAGTGGACCAGCCAAAGCCCCGTCTTGAATTACACTGAAAATCTGTGGAAAGACTTGAAGATTACTGTTCTCCATCTAACTTAACAGAGCTTGAAAAAAATTGCAAGGAAGGATGGGAGAAAATCCAGATGTGCAAAACTGATACAGACATACCCAATACTACTCAAACCTTGGACAAAACAGATGCTAGTTCTATGTCCCAGGAAACAAAGAGATCAGCTGTTTGATCTGACAATTAATCTTGATGGTTGTACAGTCATCTCAAATAAAACTGAAGGAAGTCGTCGTTACTCTGGACCATGATCTCTCTTTTGACGACCATATCAAGAATATTTCAAAGGCAGCTTTTTTCCAGCTTCATAACATTGCAAAAATCTGAAACTTTTTTGTCCAAAACTTATACAAATAAACTAATCCATGCTTTTGTTCCTTCTAGATTTTGTAAATGTTTTTTTATTTTACCTTTATTTAACTAGGCAAGTAAGTTAAGAACAAATTCTTATTTACAATGACGGCCTACCGGAAGGCAAAAGGCCTCCCGCAGGGACAGGTCTAGGATAAAAAATATAAAAAATTAAATGAGACAAAACACACATCACAACAAGAGAGACACCACAACACTACGTAAAGAAAGACCTAAGATGAAAACATAACAAGGCAGCAACACATGAAAACACAGCATGGCAGCAACACAACATGACAACAACATGGTAGCAACACAACATGACAACAACATGGTAGCAACACAACATGACAACAACATGGTAGCAACACAATGTGGTAGCAATACAAATCACGGTAGAAACATTATTTGGCACAGACCACAGCACAAAGGGCAAGAAGGTAGAGACAACAATACATCACACGAAGCAGCCACAACAGTCAGTAAGAGTGCCCATAATTGAATCTGTGAATGAAGAGAGAGAGATAAAACTAGACTACTGGATTAGACGACTGCAATGCTCTACACTCCGGCTGCCCGGATAAAGCTCTAAATATAGCTGCTAGAATCCTGACTAGAACCCAAATATGTGATAATATTACTCCAGTGCTAGCCTCTCTACACTGGCTTCCTGTTAAGGCTGGGACTTATTTCAAGGAAGGTTTTAAACAGCTGTAGGCGGGGCTTTGTCCTATAGATCTCCATTTTATGGATTGTTCTGCCTATGAATGTGAGAGATGCAGACACGGTCTCGACCTTTAAGTCTTCACTGAAGACTCATCTCTTCAGTAGGTCCTACGATTGAGTGTAGTCTGGCCCAGGGATGCGAAGGTGAATGACAAGTTTTTCTAATCTGGTAAAATGCAATAAAATGCAAATTAATCACTTAAAAATCATACAATGTGATCTTCTGGATTTTTGTTTTAGATTCTGTCTCTCACAGTTGAAGTGTACCTATGATAAAAAATGACAGACCTCTACATGCTTTGTAAGTAGGAAAACCTGCAAAATCGGCAGTGTATCAAATACTTGTTCTCCCCACTGTATATATACTGTATTTATATTTACAGTTTTTACAAAATGTTTACGCACTGAAACTGGCCCATGAGGCACAATGACCCAAAACACAACACACAATTCTCTACCTTTGGCACAACTTTCACAACTAAAATGTATTGTGTACAAATGAAAAGCAACACTGTTCATCAAGCTAAGATCAATTACCAATTGATCACACTCTATCTTCAAACACTAATTACGTAAGTGTTTGCTTTGCAATTGGACCTTTGGTATGGATAAAAGTGCCACAGGTGAGTACTTCTGTGTTTGGAGAACAATGGAAGCAAACTTGTTTTATTTTTTTTATTTTTTTTTTAACCAGGCAAGTCAGTTAAGAACACATTCTTATTTTCAATGACGGCCTGGGAACAGTGGGTTAACTGCCTGTTCAGGGGCAGAACGACAGATTTGTACCTTGTCAGCTCGGGGGTTTGAACTCGCAACCTTCCGGTTACTAGTCCAACGCTCTAACCACTAGGCTACGCTGCCGCCCCACTTTGACAGAGAGAGGTAGAGGTGGAGGTGGAGGTAGGGGTAGAGGTAGAGGTAGAGGTGGAGGTGGAGGTAGGGGTAGAGGTGGAGGTGGAGGTGGAGGTAGAGGTAGGGGTAGAGGTGGAGGTAGGGGTGGAGGTAGGGGTAGAGGTGGAGGTTGAGGTGGAGGTAGAGGTGGAGGTGGAGGTAGGGGTAGAGGTGGAGGTAGGGGTGGAGGTAGAGGTAGAGGTGGAGGTAGAGGTAGAGGTGGAGGTAGAGGTGGAGGTGAAGGTAGAGGTGGAGGTAGAGGTAGAGGTAGAGGTGGAGGTGGAGGTGAAGGTAGAGGTGGAGGTGGAGGTAGAGGTGGAGGTAGAGGTATAGGTGGAGGTGGAGGTGGAGGTAGAGGTAGAGGTGGAGGTGGAGGTAGAGGTGGAGTTAGGGGTAGAGGTGGAGGTGAAGGTAGTGGTAGAGATAGAGATAGAGATAGAGGTAGAGGTGGAGGTGAAGGTAGAGGTGGAGGTGGAAGTGGAGGTGAAGGTAGAGGTGGAGGTGGAGGTAGAGGTAGAGGTGGAGACAGACATAGAACGAGACAGGAACAGAAGCAGCACACAGGTAATACGGACATATGACAAACAATGCAGCCGTGGGGAACAGAGCTGGGGAACTGACAAATATAGGAGAGGTAATAAACAGGTGGTTGAATGAGTCCAGGTGAGTCCAATATTGCTGAAGCGCGTGACGAGGGAAGGCAGGTGTGTGTAAATGATGGTGGCAGGAGTGCATAAATGATGGTGGCAGGAGTGCATAAATGATGGTGGCAGGTGTGCATAAATGATGGTTGCAGGAGTGCATAAATGATGGTGGCAGGAGTGCATAAATGATGGTGGCAGGAGTGCATAAATGATGGTTGCAGGAGTGCATAAATGATGGTGGCAGGAGTGCATAAATGATGGTTGCAGGAGTGTGTAAACGATGGTGGCAGGAGTGCGTAAATGATGGTGGCAGGAGTGCATAAATGATGGTGGCAGGAGTGCATAAATGATGGTGGCAGGTGTGCATAAATGATGGTTGCAGGAGTGCATAAATGATGGTGGCAGGAGTGCATAAATGATGGTTGCAGGAGTGCGTAAATGATGGTTGCAGGAGTGTGTAAATGATGGTGGCAGGTGTGTGTAAATTATGATGGCAGGTGTGCGTAAATGATGGTGGCAGGAGTGTGTAAATGATGATGGCATGTGTGCGTAAATGATGGTGGCAGGTGTGCATAAATGATGGTGGCAGGTGTGCATAAATGATGGTGGCAGGAGTGCGTAAATGATGGTTGCAGGAGTGCGTAAATGATGGTTGCAGGAGTGTGTAAATGATGGTGGCAGGAGTGCGTAATGCAGGGCAGCCTGGCCCCTCCAGCACCAGGGGGAAAAGCAGGTGTTTTGAATATGTCACATTGGTTTGATCTCGGTTGTCACGAAGTTAGATTCATTTGATGTGTGTCTCATTAGTAAGCAGAGTTTCATTTTGAGCAGGGAGAACATGATTTTGATTCTTGTGTTTCATTACTAACGTTAGCCAGCTGTGTTTCATTTTGAAAGACATGTTTCATTAGTATTCAGCTAAGCACGTTTGGTGGTCATCAGCTATCCTTTAGGTCGAAAAGCTATCGACCAGACCTATTTTCTCTCCATATCCCCAGATTTCTACCGGCGATAGCTTTTTGAGCTAAAGGATAGCTGATGACCACAAACCGTGGCTAGCTGAATACTAAAGTTAGCCAGTAAACTGGCTAGCTTCTGGTTACCTTCTGGCTCGCTTCTGGTTAGCATAGAAAATGCCCTGACCTTCTCTACCATAGAAAATAAAGGCTTTCTATGGTCAGGACGTGACAACTAGTAGTAATACATACATGTAAAAAGGGCTGAAAAGTGACTGATAGCAGGACTATATAAATACTGATGGTGTCCAATCAAAAACGCTTATTTTGACTAATGTGTAAAATAATTAATTGTGTTGGTAATCCTCTCAAACAAATGCTCCTAACCTCATGCCTCTATCATAATCTGTTCAAAATGTATTGGAGTTTTTACAGTTGTAGGATTATCAAAATTAAGGTGATTAAATCAATGTAGGACTTAGTCACCCAGAAAAAAAATAAGAAGTCAAGAATCTGGAAAATAGCATTGCAGCGTGCTGAAGGCAGGATGCTGAATTAAGGCTAACTGATTGTTCAACTCGTTGTCTTTCTTCTCGAATCTGGAGTGGATCCCATTTCTTAGAGAGCTTCCTCTACCCCCCTCTCAATCTCTCTCTCTCTCTCTCTCTTTTCAATCTCTCTCTCTCCATCTCTTTCTCAATCTCTCTCTCTCCCCCCTCTCTCAATCTCGCTCTCTTGCTCTCTCAATCTCTCTCTCTATCTCTCTCTCTCTCTCTCTCTCTCTCCCACTCTCTTTCTCATTGGTCTGTCTGGGTCTCTTGTATAAACCTACAGAACTAATTGCCCCCTTTTCGTTTCAAGCATCCTCACCCTCTATTCCCCGAAATCAGTACTCACACACACACACACACACACACACACACACACACACACACACACACACACACACACACACACACACACACACACACACACACACACACACACACACACACACACACACACACACACACACACACACACACACACACAGTCACACAGTCACACACACACACACCCTGGCAGTGCTGGGACTTTCCGAGGCGGAGATAGTTAGTGAATAATGTTAAATTGCTCTACATTCACCGTGTACCGCTCTGAGGGCCCTTATCCAGACTACCACATCATCAGGTCCTATTTCACGCTACAGCAATGGACCAGCTGAAAACATCCTTCCTCTGCTTCTTTCTCTACTTCTCATCCTCCAATCCCTCCATTCTCCCTCACCTTCTCCTCCCATTCCCCCCTCCCTTCCTCACACTTTACCTCTCCTCATAGCCTCCTCTACATCTCTGCCTTTTCCTATAAAATAACCTCCCCATGCTCCTCCTCCGCCACACCCCTCCGTCCTTCCTGCGTCCTTTCCCTTCCCTCCCTGGCGGGAAGTACTATTCTGTGCAGTAGTTGGCAGGTTCACTGGAGCACAAGTTCAGCCAGGAGTCTCGGCTTCATTTGAACCCTACAACTCTACAGACATATGTTATAATCTATCATAGAGAGCGTGTCCAAAGCTGTCGTATTTTAGGAGTCATTTCACCTATTGTATTTTTTTCAAGGAGAGCTATTCATAGGCACAAGCACTCACACATGTACAGAAATAATGCTTCTGTTTAAACTCCCTCAACAGTTCTTTCCTTCTTTCAGTGTCTCTCTCTCTCTCTCTCTCTGTCTCTTTCGTTCTCTCTCTTTCTTTTGTTCCCTCTCTACTCTCTCTCTCTCCCTCATGGTTATCTGGCCCCATCAGGACAGACACACAGACAGAAATCACAAATCACAGAGTAGTAAATTCATCTTTATTTGTCTTTCCATCACTCCTCTCCTCTGGAGTTTATTAAACACAGCTCTACACAAATGGATAAAGAAAACAAATATTAGTTGATGGACCTCTCCTAGAGAGAGAGATTGAGTGCGAATGTTAGTTGGTTTGATGATGTTCAGACATGTTGGTTTGAGTCTACGTCAAGGAAGTGAGGTCTGTCATCCGACCAAAGACTGAGTCAGTTACCCTTTAGTCAGTGGTTTTCATTCTCACACCAGCCCCGTCTCGACCCAAACCAACTGTCTGTATGTCTGTTTTACCATGGACAACTGTCTGTATGTCTGTTTTACCATGGACAACTGTCTGTATGTCTGTTTTACCATGGACAACTGTCTGTATGTCTGTTTTACCATGGACAACTGTCTGTATGTCTGTTTTACCATGGACAACTGTCTGTGTGATCAACTAAAAACCTCTTCAGTCACGTCACACCATACAACTGACACACACCCCTTTTGAAACACCTTCTTAAGTCATCTAGACACCACCTGTTCTTAGCCCGTCTCACCTGCTGTCCTTAGCCTTTCTCACTTCATGCCACACACCTCACAACTCAGAGTTTCACTGAAGCTTCATAGCTAACGTGGCACTTTGTAAATCTTGACAACTCAACCATGATAGCACCAATTGCAAAATCAATGTTTGATGTTCTACATGGGGTTTGAGTCTGGGTTGTTGAGAGAAATGAAGTACCACGTTAGCCATAAAGCTTTCAGAAAACTCACCTTAGGTTTATGGAAACATGGCTATCTCCCTCAACCCATTACATCTTTGTACACCCCTGCCTCATCGCTAACACGAACCATCACCAACAGCAAACAGCCCCTGGGATTACAGCTAGCTAGCTAGTGACGTAGCCTCGGTGCTGACTACAGTAAACATACTGCCTCTGTTTCTTCATTCTGTGCGTTGCTCTTGGGTTTACTTTCCTCCCTCTCTCATTGTCTGTTGGGTTAAAACGCCCATATGGAGGAGATGGACACAGAGCTAACGTCTATTTTCTAGGTGGTGGTGTAACATGAACGATGTGCTAGGAAGTGTCTGAGTCGAGATGGTTTAAAACAGTCTAATCTAGATGGTTTAAAACAGTCTACTCTAGATGGTTTAAACAGTCTACTCTAGATGGTTTAAACAGTCTACTCTAGATGGTTTAAAACAGTCTACTCTAGATGGTTTAAAACAGTCTACTCTAGATGGTTTAAAACAGTCTACTCTAGATGGTTTAAACAGTCTACTCTAGATGGTTTAAACAGTCTACTCTAGATGGTTTAAAACAGTCTACTCTAGATGGTTTAAAACAGTCTACTCTAGATGGTTTAAAACAGTCTACTCTAGATGGTTTAAACAGTCTACTCTAGATGGTTTAAACAGTCTACTCTAGATGGTTTAAACAGTCTACTCTAGATGGTTTAAAACAGTCTACTCTAGATGGTTTAAAACAGTCTACTCTAGATGGTTTAAAACAGTCTACTCTAGATGGTTTAAACAGTGGTATAACACCCCTTATATGATCGATTGTTTTCTTAAATAAAAAGCGTTGCAAGTGCATCAACATACAAAATATTATCGTGGTGTAAAAACAAACATAACATTTAAAACTCCATAGAAATAAATTAATATAATTGTTTATATATATATATATATATATACGCATATATATATACGCATATATATACACATATATACGTATATATATATATATTTATGTATATATATATAAATATATATGTATATATATATATATATATATATATATATATATAGTTGGGCACTTGTGCTTTCTTCTCTGTGCAGTAATTTGGTTTTCGTTTTGAAAGGAGCCAGGTTAGAAGATAATGTGTACTGTAACTAGAAAACGTTTAGATTATTCGCAACTGGGGTTGAAGTTATTGATAAAGCGTGTCACGGGTCAACCTATTCAGTTTCTTCTTTCAGTCAACTCACTGTCATAGGTAGCAGAGCATCAGTCCCTGTTCTAAAGTCTATCAGTTCTGTTCTATTGTGTTCCAGTGAAAAGTTTGTTGGAATGTTGGTCTCCTTCCAGAAAGGAAGTTCCAGAGTTGTGGAACCTGGGAATTTTAGAACCTGTCACATGTTCTGTTCCGAGCATTGCCTGTCATTCGTGGTCAGAACAGATCAGATTCCGAGCATTGCCTGTCATTCGTGGTCAGAACAGATCAGTTCCGAGCATTGCCTGTCATTCGTGGTCAGAACAGATCAGTTCCGAAAGCACCTTGCCTTCCTTTTATTCTCCTTTTATATGAAAATAAATATTCTGTCTTTCTCTTATCAGCCATTCAGTTGTCACAGAACTCGTCCTCTCTGTCTGTCTGCCCCCTATCTCTTGCCATATCTCTGTTCCAGATACTGCCTCACATCCTTCAGGTTGTAGAAGAAGGGTCCTTTCCCACCCAGGTAGGCAATCTTCCTTCTCTGCACGATGCACACCCTCTCGTAGGACACGCCGTAGGCTACGTTAGCATTGTTGTCCATGCAGTCAGCCACCAGCTGGCACTGAGGCGGAAGGCTGAAGGCCTCAGTCAGTTTCATGGCCGCCACCACCCTCTCCTCCAGCGACCGGTGCTTCCTGACCTCGAAGGAGCATGGGCCCATGGTGGGTGCCACCCAGCCGTCTGAGGGGTGCGCCTCGTCGATGTAGACCAGCAGGAAGTCAGCCACGTTAGAGAACTCCTCCACCAGCCGCCGGAAGGCGGGCAGGTGGCTGACGAATGGGGGTCAGGTGGCCGAACCGAAGTTCACCACAAGAGGGCGCTCTGATGACTCGAAGTCCAGCAGGCGGCACTCGTCTCCAGGATGACGGGCCGTGGTGGTGGTCACACTGCTCCTCCGCCGGACGCCATGGTTATCACCGCTACCAGGAACCTTCACCACTTTGGAGTTGGGTGCCTCACTGCCAAGTTTCACCTACATGGGGAGAGAGAGGGGAGGAGAGGAGGGAGAGGAGGGAAGGAGGGTAGGAGAGGAGGGAGAGGAGGGAGAGGAAGGAGGGGAGGGAGGGAGGGAGGGAGGAAGAGATAAAGAGAGGTTGGTTATCAGCTGGTCATCTTGAGCTGTACCGTCTTTCTGAAAGAAAAGAGAAGCTTGGTGTCGCCAGTCAATCAAGACACAATAATATACACACTACAGGTGGTTGGTGGCACCTTCATTGGATATAATGTATTATTGATGTGAATCACACTGCTGCTCTCTCATGTAGCTATTTGTGCCTTACGGATTGTGGTTGTGGTGGATGGCTGTTCACAAACGTATATATCATCGCCACTATGGCCAATTTATTGCCTTACCTCCTTTATCCTACCTCATTTGCTCACATTGTATATAGACTTTTTCTACTGTATTATTGACTGTATGTTTGTTTATTCCATGTGTAACTCTGTGTTGTTGTATGTGTCGATATTTCTACGCTTTATCTTGGCCAGGTCGCAATTGTAAATGAGAACTTGTTCTCAACTGGCCTACCTGGTTAAATAAAGGTGAAATTAAAAATTATACCAATAATGGTTGAATTGAATAATTGTAAGCTGCCTATCAATTGTTGTTTTTGTCGACCAGTGGATCGCCAGGGCTCCTGCAACAGCTGCATCGTGTGGATCCCAGTCTGTGGAACAGAAGTCTGATGACTTTCTCCCTTCTATACTCCTCTCTGGTATTGTGCTCCATACTGTCAACAAAGAGTTTATTTAAGAAGGCCACGAGTTGGGGCTTTCATTGCTCAATCTAATTCATGCTAAATACATTTTCTTTCTCCATAGGCCTAATGGACACAAGGTCAAACTTGTGCTCTTTGGTAGACTTAAACAGCTGAAAATTATCAAGATATCAAAGTGTCACCAACAAAAACGTAAACAATAAGCCTATAGCAAGCAATGGTAGCAATGAGCCCAATCAGTCCTTCAGTCCTCCAAGCACTAGGCTACGCTGCCGTCCCAAATAAATTATTATTACTGAGTTTGGGAAATCAAAACAATTACGTTACCGACTACAATTTTGGACAGGTAATGTAGTAACTGTAACAGATTACATTTAGAAAGTAACCTACCTAGCCCTCTGTGTGTGTGTGTGTGTGTGTGTGTGTGTGTGTGTGTGTGTGTGTGTGTGTGTGTGTGTGTGTGTGTGTGTGTGTGTGTGTGTGTGTGTGTGTGTGTGTGTGTGTGTGTGTGTGTGTGTGTGTGTGTGTGATGGAGTGTGCAAAGCTGTCATCAAGGCAAAGTGTGGATATTATGAAGTATCTCAAATATAAAATATATTTAGGTTGCTACATGATTCCATATATGTCATTTCATAGTTTTGATGTCTTCACTACTATTCTACATTCTAGAAAATAGTACAAATAAAGAAAAACCCTGGAATGAGTAGGTGTCCAAACTTTTGACTAGTCCTGTCCATCACAGAAGACTGAAATATGCCAAAACCATTTGACATGGAAACACTGAACAACTGAACAACAGAAGCAGGGACTGAACGACAGAGGCAGGGACTGAACGGCAGAGGCAGGGACTGAACGGCAGAGGCAGGGACTGAAAGGCAGAGGCAGGGTCTGAACGACAGAGGCAGGGTCTGAACGACAGAGGCAGGGACTGAACGACAGAGGCAGGGACTGAACGGCAGAGGCAGGGACTGAACGGCAGAGGCAGGGACTGAAAGGCAGAGGCAGGGTCTGAACGACAGAGGCAGGGTCTGAACGACAGAGGCAGGGACTGAACGGCAGAGGCAGGGACTGAACGGCAGAGGCAGGGACTGAACGGCAGAGGCAGGGTCTGAACGACAGAGGCAGGGTCTGAACGACAGAGGCAGGGACTGAACGGCAGAAGCAGGGACTGAACGACAGAGGCAGGGACTGAACGGCAGAGGCAGGGACTGAACGGCAGAGGCAGGGTCTGAACGACAGAGGCAGGGACTGAACGGCAGAAGCAGGGACTGAACGGCAGAGGCAGGGACTGAACGGCAGAGGCAGGGTCTGAACGACAGAGGCAGGGTCTGAACGACAGAGGCAGGGACTGAACGACAGAGGCAGGGTCTGAACGACAGAGGCAGGGACTGAACGGCAGAGGCAGGGACTGAACGGCAGAGGCAGGGACTGAACGGCAGAGGCAGGGTCTGAACGACAGAGGCAGGGTCTGAACGACAGAGGCAGGGACTGAACGGCAGAAGCAGGGACTGAACGACAGAGGCAGGGACTGAACGGCAGAGGCAGGGACTGAACGGCAGAGGCAGGGTCTGAACGACAGAGGCAGGGTCTGAACGACAGAGGCAGGGACTGATCGGCAGAAGCAGGGACTGAACGACAGAGGCAGGGACTGAACGGCAGAGGCAGGGACTGAACGGCAGAGGCAGGGACTGAACGACAGAGGCAGGGACTGAACGGCAGAGGCAGGGACTGAACGGCAGAGGCAGGGACTGAACGGCAGAGGCAGGGACTGAGCGGCAGAGTTAGGGACTGAACGACAGAGGCAGGGACTGAAGGACAGAGGCAGGGACTGAAGGACAGAGGCAGGGACTGAACGGCAGAGGCAGGGACTGAACGGCAGAGGCAGGGACTGAACGGCAGAGGCAGGGACTGAACGGCAGAGGCAGGGACTGAACGACAGAGGCAGGGACTGAACGACAGAGGCAGAGACTGAACGGCAGAGGCAGGGACTGAACGGCAGAGGCAGGGACTGAACGACAGAGGCAGGGACTGAACGACATAGGAAGGGACTGAACGACAGAGGCAGGGACTGAACGGCAGAGTTAGGGACTGAACGACAGAGGCAGGGACTGAAAGACAGAGGCAGGGACTGAACGACAGAGGCAGGGACTGAACGGCAGAGGCAGGGTCTGAACGACAGAGGCAGGGACTGAGCGGCAGAGGCAGGGACTGAACGGCAGAGGCAGGGACTGAACGGCAGAGGCAGGGACTGAACGGAAGAGGCAGGGACTGAACGACAGAGGCAGGGACTGAACAACAGAGACAGGGACTAAACGACAGAGACAGGGACTGAACGACAGAGGCAAGGACTGAACGACAGAAGCAGGGACTGAACGACAGAAGCAGGGACTGAACAACAGAGACAAGGACTGAACGACAAAGGCAGGGTGAGGGGAAGAGAACGAGAGAGGATGAAGCGATAGAGAGAGTGTGACAAAGTGACAAGGACACAACAGAGGATCAGACTCTCAACAAGGGGACAGAGAGGGGAGAGGCAGGGGTTTCCTCTACCAAATTACCCCAAACTAGACCAACAAGGGGACAGAGAGGGGAGAGGCAGGGGTTTCCTCTACCAAATTACTCCAAACTAGACCAACAAGGGGACAGAGAAGGGAGAGGCAGGGGTTTCCTCTACCAAATTACTCCAAACTAGACCAACAAGGGGACAGAGAGGGGAGAGGCAGGGGTTTCCTCTACCAAATTACTCCAAACTAGACCAACCACATTCTTTAGTGACGAGCGTCGTGCTCGTGTTTCATTCACCTCCTATAAGCCATTCACATCCATTCTGTACATGTTCTTATCTGTCAAAATGCCTGTAGACGTAAGATGATCTGTGTAAGTATCCACCTGTCTACCTGGTGTCTGGCTGGCACTGACACACTGGTCTCTGTTTGGTTTGGGAGTTAAAATGTAACTTTTAGGACAAGCCAGACCTCTGAACTTCTGAGTAACAGAGGGGTGAATGGCCCTCATGGTTTTGACTGTCTGGGGACCAAAGTTCATGACGTTTTAGATCTGATAACCTACATTTTGAATTTGATATTAAAGTTCAACGTTTAAAGGAGAGGACATGGGCTCAGATGACCAGATAAGAAGAAGTCAGTGATGCAGATGTATAACTGTCCTTTTAAAATGAAGGACTGACCTTCTAAAAACGAAAGGTTAAGATTAACAGAGAAGTATGCCTATAACCGTTGAGATAATTGTATGTTGACGCATACCAACTTTTCCAGGTGATGCCACATGGACACTTTTAGAGGACACTATTTTGCTAGTCTTGCATACACAAGAGTAACATGATCTGTGAATATGTCCATGAGAGATTACTATCATATTGGAACATTGCCCAATACCTGTGGGTCTGTTGAACACAGTTATACCCACAATACAAGTTGCTACAACTCACAGTATAAGCACAAACTCTAGCCTCAGTGTCGCCTGCAGTGTTAACATACATGGTTCATTACCTGTTTGTATGCGTCCAGCAGAATGCTGTTTATACGACAGTATGACATTGTTCATTACCTGTTTGTATGCGTCCAGCAGAATGCTGTTTATACGACAGTAGGCCATTGTTCGTTACCTGTTTGTATGCGTCCGGCAGAATGCTGTTTATACGACTGTATGACATTGTTCATTACCTGTTTGTATGCGTCCAGCAGAATGCTGTTTATACGACAGTAGGCCATTGTTCGTTACCTGTTTGTATGCGTCCGGCAGAATGCTGTTTATACGACTGTATGACATTGTTCATTACCTGTTTGTATGCGTCCAGCAGAATGCTGTTTATACGACAGTATGACATTGTTCATTACCTGTTTGTATGCGTCCAGCAGAATGCTGTTTATACGACAGTAGGCCATTGTTCGTTACCTGTTTGTATGCGTCCGGCAGAATGCTGTTTATACGACTGTATGACATTGTTCATTACCTGTTTGTATGCGTCCAGCAGAATGCTGTTTATACGACTGTATGACATTGTTCATTACCTGTTTGTATGCGTCCAGCAGAATGCTGTTTATACGACAGTATGACATTGTTCATTACCTGTTTGTATGCGTCCAGCAGAATGCTGTTTATACGACCGTATGCCATTGTTCGTTACCTGTTTGTATGCGTCCAGCAGAAAACTGTTCCATATGGAACGGAGCCCCGCCGAGGTCAGCATGCGCTGCCACTCTCCCCCGCCGCCGCCAGGGCAGCTCAGCAACGACACCACGCGCTTCACCAGCACCACCGAGTCGTAGAGCGCGAGGAACAGGCAGTTGGAGAAGAAACCCGGCAGGATCTGGAGGGTGACCAGCAGGTCCACGCTGGCAGCGCCCATTTGTTTAGGCTTCTGTCCCCGGACTAGACCGATGATGCGTCTCGGTTTTAGCTGCTTTCCAAGGACATGCCGCGAAGACAGGTGCTCCTCTGCTGTTCCCCGCTCACTGTCTGACACTGTCAAACACTAAATATGTCTCTGTCCCCTCTCTCGAAGGTGCAAGGTCTTTATGCTACTGCTCGCATTTCAACGGAGTGCGCTCTGACTTGACTTGGAGCGCACAAATTAATTGTCACCCGGGATAAAAATTTAAAAAAAGAGGCAAGAGAGGGCTCAAGGAGCGTATTCGAGGGTTGTGCCGCTGCTGCCAAAAGTTGTATCTAGCTGGCTTTGTAATTGCTTGTGTGCTCCAACGAGTTAGCCCTCTCGGCTGTAAATCTTTTTATACCGTAAATTATTCGCCTCCGTGATAGAGCTCCAGGCGTATCTTGTTGTAAGATCATGACGTCAGACCGAGTGCTTACCCCCCTCTCGTTGGCAAGAGCGCTTCTCCGTAATATAACGCATGGAAACGGAGAAGGGTGGCCAACCCTACAAGGAACTTTATATTGTTCCAAAACAATCACACAGAATACAGAATGTACTCCTTTAGAATTGATCATTTTTCACCCCAAAAATGTATGTGAAAATACAGTACAACGTGGTTAACAAACTTTTTTTTTTTTATCATAAAAAGTAACAAAGATTAAAAACAATACATTTCTAGGCTAAATTAAATTAAGATAGACGAAAAAAATACCAGTAAAAATGCATGTGCAGTTTTGATTTAAAAAAAAAAAAAAGTATTTTTTCGCAACCCCTTTCATAAGTCCTATTCAATAAAATATGAAACCACTAAAACAACCATTTGATCTTGTTTTATTGACTGCCTTTGTATTTAACATCTCATCTCATTCTCAGCTATCTTGTCAAACAAAAAGAGTGGACAAAATTGGAAGCAAACTTGTACCCTGTGTTTTTCTAGGAAAGAGAAAATCAGGGGCCCGGGTGGAATGAACAACACCTGTCTCTCTCTCCCCCTTCAGCTGACACAAATGAACTCCTCTTGCCAAGCGCAGTGAGCCCACCAGGAAAATAAAGATGATTAGTAATGATTAGTAATTAGTAATTGTCATAGTCGCTGGACATCTGCCATGTGGGATATTCAGACCTTCTATGAACTCATTATATAGCCACCCCTCATGATCACTCACTCACTGCTTTTAGACTATTGAAATGCACCCCGGGATGCTGAGTCTAAAACACCATCCAGCACCCCTACAAGCCATTGCAGGCACAGGGTAAGATTCACCCACCTCTGGTCTCAAGTGATGTCCCCAAAGTCCTTTCCTTATCTCCATTCCTTCTTCTACATGGATCTGAGAGGACTTTCCTTGTGTTTCTGACTTCAGATGACTGGAAGGAGACGAGAGTGAGAGGGGGGATAATTGAGGTACTACCCAGCCAGCTTGATGCTTCGTATCCTCAGTCTTCCATACATCCTGCCTAATCTCTTCTCCTGCAGAGGCTTTATACCTGGTACTGTATACAGAAAGCCTGTTCCTCTAGGCCATAAAGAAAGTCCATGGGTACAAGCCAATGGCTGCACTTACAGGATGTAATGTCATGGCCACAGGAGGTTGGTGGCACCTTAATTGGGGAGAATGGGCTCGTGTTAATGACTGGAGCAGAATCTGTGGAATGGTATAAAATATATCAAACACCTGGTTTCCATGGTTTCCAGGTGTTTGATGTCATTCCATCTTCTCCGTTCCGGTCGTTATTATGAGCCATTCTCCCTACACCGGTCATGGTCGTTATTATGAGCCATTCTCCCTACACCGGTCATGGTCGTTATTATGAGCCATTCTCCCTACACTGGTCATGGTCGTTATTATGAGCCATTCTCCCTACACGGGTCAGGGTCGTTATTATAAGCCATTCTCCCTACACTGGTCAGGGTCGTTATTATGAGCCATTCTCCCTACACTGGTCATGGTCGTTATTATGAGCCATTCTCCCTACACTGGTCATGGTCGTTATTATGAGCCATTCTCCCTAAACTGGTCATGGTCGTTATTATAAGCCATAGGCTTTGTTTTTTACATGACATTTATCCACGTGAGGGCACAGTCAGCTTACAAAGGCTTAGGAGCAGTAGATTGTTTCTTATGTCCAAAGAGGTGACACAATTGCGAAACATTTCAGTTCGGCAACAGTATTACCTTAAATCATAGCAGGGTGACAGATAGTTAAAATCTATAGAGGTTAAACACCTAGGTCAACCTTTATCTAGGATTGTCCCATATAGAGGCTCTATAGATGATCATACTGTCTGTTGATAAGCAAATGTTTGCTAAGGTTACTGTTTAGGTTTAGAATAAGGGTTAGGGTTAGGGCTAGGGTTAAGTTTAGGGTTAGGATAAAAGTTAAGGGTTAATGTTAGGGTTGTGTTTAGGATTAGGGTAAGAGTTAAGTGTTAAGGTTAAGGTTAGGGTTAAGGTTAGGGTTAAGGTTAGGGTTAAGGTTAAGGTTAGGGTTAAGGTTAGGGTTAAGGTTAGGGTTAAGGTTAAGGTTAAGGTTAGGGTTAAGGTTAGGGTTAAGGTTCTTTGTTAAGGTTAGGGTTAAGGTTAGGGTTAAGGTTAGGGTTAAGGTTAGGGTTAAGGTTAAGGTTATGGTTAGGGTTAAGGTTAGGGTTAAGGTTAAGGTTAGGGTTAAGGTTAGGGTTAAGGTTAGGGTTAAGGTTAAGGTTAAGGTTAGGGTTAAGGTTAAGGTTAAGGTTAAGGTTAGGGTTAAGGTTAAGGTTAAGGTTAGGGTTAAGGTTAAGGTTAGGGTTAAGGCTACAGTTAGAGTTAGTGGATAGTTAGTTGAAATGTTGTTGACAATTATTGAACACCTACTGAACATCTACAAACCGTCTCCTGAACATCTACAAACCGTCTCCTGAACATCTACAAACCATCTCCTGAACATCTACAAACCATCTCCTGACCGTCTCCTGACCGTCTCCTGACCGTCTTCTGACCGTCTCCTGACCGTCTTCTGACCGTCTCCTGACCATCTGCAAACCATCTCCTGACCATCTCCGGACCGTCTCCTGACCGTCTCCTGACCGTCTCCTGACCATCTACAAACCATCTCCTGACCGTCTCCTGACCGTCTCCTGACCATCTACAAACCATCTCCTGACCATCTCCTGACCATCTCCTGACCGTCTCCTGACCGTCTCCTGACCATCTCCTGACCGTCTCCTGACCATCTCCTGACCATCTCCTGACCGTCTCCTGACCATCTGCAAACCATCTCCTTGGGACTATCCAAAGAAAGTGTTACTAACATTTCAGTTTCACAACAAGGTTTCCTAACGGTATAGCATAACGGTATAGCATAACGGTCTAGCATAACGGTATAGCATAACGGTATAGCATAACGGTATAGCATAACGGTATAGCATAACGGTATATCATAATGGTATAGCATAACGGTATAGCATAACGGTATAGCATAATGGTATAGCATAACGGTATAGCATAACGGTATAGCATAACGGTATAGCATAACGGTATATCATAATGGTATAGCATAACGGTATAGCGTAACGGTATAGCATAATGGTATAGCATAACGGTATAGTGGTTATAGGGCAGTTACATGTATATATAATCATCTTATATAATCATCCTATCACAGTGCAATCCGTTTTATCACCAAAGCCCCATATACTACCCACCATTGCGACCTGTACGCTCTCGTTGGCTGGCCCTCGCTTCATACTCGTCGCCAAACCCACTGGCTCCATGTCATCTACAAGACCCTGCTAGGTAAAGTCCCCCCTTATCTCAGCTCGCTGGTCACCATAGCATCTCCCACCTGTAGCACACGCTCCAGCAGGTATATCTCTCTAGTCACCCCCAAAACCAATTCTTTCTTTGGCCGCCTCTCCTTCCAGTTCTCTGCTGCCAATGACTGGAACGAACTACAAAAATCTCTGAAACTGGAAACACTTATCTCCCTCACTAGCTTTAAGCACCAACTGTCAGAGCAGCTCACAGATTACTGCACCTGTACATAGCCCACCTATAATTTAGCCCAAACAACTACCTCTTTCCCAACTGTATTTAATTTTAATTAATTAATTTATTTTGCTCCTTTGCACCCCATTATTTTTATTTCTACTTTGCACATTCTTCCATTGCAAAACTACCATTCCAGTGTTTTACTTGCTATATTGTATTTACTTTGCCATCATGGCCTTTTTTGCCTTTACCTCCCTTCTCACCTCATTTGCTCACATTGTATATAGACTTGTTTATACTGCATTATTGACTGTATGTTTGTTTTTACTCCATGTGTAACTCTGTGTCGTTTTATCTGTCGAACTGCTTTGCTTTATCTTGGCCAGGTCGCAATTGTAAATGAGAACTTGTTCTCAACTAGTCTACCTGGTTAAATAAAGGTGAAATAAATCAAATAAAATAAATAAATATATAATCATCTTATAGAAGAAACAAATGCAATGTTGTTAATTCTAAAGAGTGGTCTCCATTGTCAAACATTCAGTTTGAATCTGACTACGTAGTGTTATAAAATGGTGACAATGCATTGGTTTCTGTGTCACATAAGATGTTTACCCAAGTAGGCCAATCGGTTTTTACGTTATTTATTAACCTTTACTTATCCAGGAAGTCACATTGAATTCAGAAGACCTATTTCATGAGGGAGACCTGATTAGATAGAGAACACTGATGATTCTGTTTCGGTGGCTGTCAATAGCTGATAAAATGGAGTTAGCATACGTTGCTGTGGATGTCAATAGCTGATAAAATGGAGTTAGCATACGTTGCTGTGGATGTCAATAGCTGATAAAATGGAGCTAGCATTAAGAACATTGATTGTTTGATTGAAATTATTTGAAAATGAAAAGTAGTAGGCTGCTCAGGTCGGAGCCATCAGGTTGGAGTTGAACTAAAGTTAGATTAGGTGTTAGGGTTAGAGGCTGGGGTTGGAGCTGAGATTAGATTAGGTGTTAGGGTTAGAGGCTGGGGTTGGAGCTGAGATTAGATTAGGTGTTATGGTTAGAGGCTGGGGTTGGGGTTGGAGCTGAGATTAGATTAGATTAGATTAGGTGTTAGGGTTAGAGACTGGGATTGGAGCTGAGATTAGATTAGATTAGGTGTTAGGGTTAGAGACTGGGGTTGGAGCTGAGATTAGATTAGGTGTTAGGGTTAGAGACTGGGGTTGGAGCTGAGATTAGATTAGGTGTAAGGGTTAGAGGCTGGGGTTAGAGCTGAGATTAGATTAGGTGTTAGTGTTAGAGACTGGGATTGGAGCTGAGATTAGATTAGATTAGGTGTTAGGGTTAGAGACTGGGGTTGGAGCTGAGATTAGATTAGGTGTTAGGGTTAGAGCTGAGGTTAGATTAGGTGTTAGGGTTAGGGACTGGGGTTGGAGCTGAGATTAGATTAGGTGTTAGGGTTAGAGGCTGGGGTTGGAGCTGAGATTAGGTGTTAGGGTTAGAGACTGGGGTTGGAGCTGAGTTTAGATTAGGTGTTTAGGGTTAGAGGCTGGGGTTGGAGCTGAGATTAGATTAGGTGTTAGGGTAAGAGGCTGGGTTTGGGGTTGGAGCTGAGATTAGATTAGGTGTTAGGGTTAGAGACTGGGGTTGGAGCTGAGATTAGATTAGGTGTTAGGGTTAGAGGCTGGGGTTGGAGCTGAGATTAGATTAGGTGTTCAGGGTTAGAGGCTGGGGTTGGAGCTGAGATTAGGTGTTAGGGTTAGAGACTGGGGTTGGAGCTGAGATTAGATTAGGTGTTAGGGTAAGAGGCTGGGGTTGGGGTTGGAGCTGAGATTAGATTAGGTGTTAGGGTTAGAGACTGGGGTTGGAGCTGAGATTAGATTAGGTGTTAGGGTTAGAGGCTGGGGTTGGAGCTGAGATTAGATTAGGTGTTCAGGGTTAGAGGCTGGGGTTGGAGCTGAGATTAGGTGTTAGGGTTAGAGACTGGGGTTGGAGCTGAGATTAGATTAGGTGTTAGGGTTAGAGGCTGGGGTTGGAGCTGAGATTAGATTAGGTGTTAGGGTTAAAGGTTAGAGACTGGAACTGAGTTTAGGTTAGGTGTTAGAGGTTAGAGGCTGGAGCTGCGGTTAGATGTTAGGGTTAAAGGCTGGAGCTGAGGTTAGGTTTGATTAAGTGTTATGGTTAGAGGTTAGAGTCTGGGGTTGGAGCTGAGATTAGATTAGGTGTTAGGGTTAGAGGTTAGAGTCTGGAGCTGAGTTTAGATTAGGTGTTTAGGGTTAGAGGCTGGGGTTGGAGCTGAGATTAGATTAGGTGTTAGGGTAAGAGGCTGGGTTTGGGGTTGGAGCTGAGATTAGATTAGGTGTTAGGGTTAGAGACTGGGGTTGGAGCTGAGATTAGATTAGGTGTTAGGGTTAGAGGCTGGGGTTGGAGCTGAGATTAGATTAGGTGTTCAGGGTTAGAGGCTGGGGTTGGAGCTGAGATTAGGTGTTAGGGTTAGAGACTGGGGTTGGAGCTGAGATTAGATTAGGTGTTAGGGTAAGAGGCTGGGGTTGGGGTTGGAGCTGAGATTAGATTAGGTGTTAGGGTTAGAGACTGGGGTTGGAGCTGAGATTAGATTAGGTGTTAGGGTTAGAGGCTGGGGTTGGAGCTGAGATTAGATTAGGTGTTCAGGGTTAGAGGCTGGGGTTGGAGCTGAGATTAGGTGTTAGGGTTAGAGACTGGGGTTGGAGCTGAGATTAGATTAGGTGTTAGGGTTAGAGGCTGGGGTTGGAGCTGAGATTAGATTAGGTGTTAGGGTTAAAGGTTAGAGACTGGAACTGAGTTTAGGTTAGGTGTTAGAGGTTAGAGGCTGGAGCTGCGGTTAGATGTTAGGGTTAAAGGCTGGAGCTGAGGTTAGGTTTGATTAAGTGTTATGGTTAGAGGTTAGAGTCTGGGGTTGGAGCTGAGATTAGATTAGGTGTTAGGGTTAGAGGTTAGAGTCTGGAGCTGAGATTAGATTAGGTGTTATGGTTAGATTGATTGAAATGATTGGGGTTGGAGCTCAGATTAGGTTAAGTGTTAGGGTTAGAGGTTGGGGTTGGAGCTGAGGTTAAGTGTTAGGGTTAGAGGTTCGAGTTTAGAGATTTTGGGATGGGGTTAAGGAATGTGTGTTCCTACATGTAGCTTTATTCTTGTCGTCTCTTTAGATGTGTGAATATTGTAGCCCTACTCCTACACCACTAACCCAGAAAACTCTAGCTGGGCCAGCAGAACAATGCTTTTCCTGTCCCCTGTTCTCTCTCTGTTTCTCACTCTCTTTCTCTCACTCTCTCACACAGAGACAGACAGGCAGGCAGACAGTTTTGATAATGCTCACTTTGTGCTCACTCATCTATCATTAGAAGGCACCAGGACTGGTGGTGTTATCACTCGTTACAGCATACCCTAACACAGATAAAAGGAAGCTATATTTGCACGTGAGGATTTTGGCAGTGTGATGATCATGTGAAGGAGGGAGCGGAGAAAACATAAGGAACAGGAAGGAACAAGGGAAACAGGGGAGTCACACTTCAAATAGACCTCCAAAACAACAGCAGGATTGATGGGCAGGGTAGCAAATCCAGTGGACGGTGAACTTTGTCTCGCCTGTTTAGCTCTCTCTCCTCCTCTCCTTCTCTCATAGTCTCTCATCCTGTCTCTGTCTGTCTACCCACACTCTCCCTCTCTCTCCTCTCTCCCCCCTCTCTCTTTGTCTCTCCAACCTCCTCTCTCTCTTTCTCACTCTCGCTCTCTCCTCCCCCTCTCTCTAGCCCTTCTCTCTCCTCCCCCTCTCTCTGTCTCCTAGCCAGCTGTTGTACCGGTCCGGTCTTCTCAGACTCTTTTTATATTCGGCTCACATTCAACGTTTGGGTCATGGAGTTCTTCCCAACCCAACCCAACCCTTCCTTTGTCAAAGCTCTCTGCCTCGCTTCTTCCCTTCTTTCTCTCATTCCCCCTTTCCCCCTCTCCTTCCCTCTGCTCTGGGTCAAACCGACTCGACAGCATCAACAGGTCTTGAAGAAGCCCAATTGAGCTCCATTCCTGTCACAGCCGTCCGACAGGCAGCCAGCTCTCGCCAAGTCAGCTATGTTCACTGTGGGGGTTAGTGAACATTGGAGATAATGTCAAGTCATTAAGTTCCCAAAAAGCATACCGAATGACACCCTGCCCACCCCCTCCCCCACCTACACACTCTCTCAATCACTTGATCCAAATGTCAGCGACACAGATTTTCTATATCAGTCATAATGATCCTCTTAAGGATCCGCCCCTTTTTTTTCAATTTTCGCCTAAAATGACAGACCCAAATCTAACTGCCTGTAGCTCAGGACATGAAGCAAGGATATGCATATTCTTGAAACACTTTGAAGTGTGTGGAAATGTGTATTTTTTGGAACAATCCTATTTGAAATGCAAGAGAAAGGCCATAATGTATTATTCTAGCCCAGGTGCAATTTAGATTTTGGCACTAGATGGCAGCAGTGTATGTGCTAAGTTTTAGACTGATCCAGTGAACCATTGCATTTCTGTTAAAGTTTTTGTGTCAAGACTGCCCAAATATGCCTAATTGGTTTATTAACAACTTTTCAAGTTCATAACTGTGCCCTCTCCTCAAACAATAGCATGGCACTATTTCACTGTAATAGCTACTGTACATTGGACAGTGCAGTTGGATTAACAAGAATTTAAGCTTTCTGACAATATCAGATATGTCTATGTCCTGGGAAATGTTCTTGTCACTTACAAACTCATGCTAGTTGCATTAGCGCATATAAGCTCTACCATCCCGCGGATGGGACACCTGTAAAGATCCATTTAAAGACTATATAACACAATAAGGTAAATATTTTTGCATTATTACGCTTCATTAAAATTATACTGAACAAAAATATAAACGCAACATGCAACAATTTCAAAGATTTTACTGAGTTACAGTTCATTTAAGGAAATCAGGCAATCAGGCAAATAAATGAATTAGACCCTAATCTATGGGTTTCACATGGCTGGGCCTGGCTCCCACTGTGGAACCAGGTCCAGCCAATCTGAATAAGTTTTGCCCAACGAAAGTAGTTATCAGCAACCCACCCCCCTCCCTCAGACAATCCCGCAGGTAAAGAAGCCGGATGTGGAGGTCCTGGGATGGCGTGGTCTGCAGTTCTGAGGCCGGTTGGACGTACTGCCAAATTCTCTAAAATGGAATTGAAGGCAGCTTATTAATGAACATTAAATTCTCTGGCATCAGCTCTGGTGAACATTCCTGCAGTCAGCATGCCAATTGTAAGCTCCCTCAAATCTTGAGACATCAGTGGAATTGTGTTGTGTGACTAAACTGCACATTTTAAAGTGGCATTTTATTGTCCCCAGCACAAGGTGCACCTGTGTAATGATCAAGCTGTTTAATCACCTTATTGATATGCCACACCTGTCAGGTGGATGGATTATCTTGGTAAAGGAGAAATGCTCACTAACAGGGATCTAAACAAATTTGTGCCCAAACTTTGAGATAAATAATATTTTTCTGTGTATAGAACATTTCTGGGATCTTTTATTTCACCAACACTTTACATGTTGTGTTTATATTTTTGTTCCTAATACTTAAAATTTTATTATAATAATAATAATATATTTTATTTGTGCATTTTAAGATATTCAAACATACTTTATGCGGTATTCAGACTTACCTTATGCGGTATTCAGACTTACCTTATGCAGTATTCAGACTTACCTTATGCGGTATTCAGACTTACCTTATGCAGTATTCAGACTTACCTTATGCGGTATTCAGACTTACCTTATGCAGTATTCAGGCTAACCTTATGCGGTATTCAGGCTAACCTTATGCGGTATTCAGACTTACCTTATGCAGTATTCAGGCTAACCTTATGCAGTATTCAGGCTAACCTTATGCGGTATTCAGGATAACCTTATGCGGTATTCAGGCTTACCTTATGCAGTATTCAGGCTAACCTTATGCGGTATTCAGGATAACCTTATGCGGTATTCAGGCTAACCTTATGCAGTATTCAGGCTAACCTTATGCGGTATTCAGGATAACCTTATGCGGTATTCAGACTTACCTTATGCAGTATTCAGGCTAACCTTATGCGGTATTCAGGATAACCTTATGCGGTATTCAGGCTAACCTTATGCGGTATTCAGGCTAACCTTATGCAGTATTCAGGCTAACCTTATGCAGTATTCAGGCTAACCTTATGCGGTATTCAGGATAACCTTATGCGGTATTCAGGCTAACCTTATGCGGTATTCAGACTTACCTTATGCGGTATTCAGGCTAACCTTATGCGGTATTCAGACTTACCTTATGCGGTATTCAGACTTACCTTATGCGGTATTCAGACTTACCTTATGCGGTATTCAGACTTACCTTATGCGGTATTCAGACTTACCTTATGTGGTATTCAGACGTACCTTATGCGGTATTCAGACTTACCTTATGTGGTATTCAGACGTACCTTATGCTGTATTCAGGCTAACCTTATGCGGTATTCAGACTTACCTTATGCGGTATTCAGACTTACCTTATGCGGTATTCAGACTTACCTTATGCGGTATTCAGACTTACCTTATGCGGTATTCAGACTTACCTTATGTGGTATTCAGACTTACCTTATGTGGTATTCAGACTTACCTTATGCGGTATTCAGACTTACCTTATGCGGTATTCAGACTTACCTTATGCGGTATTCAGACTTACCTTATGCGGGTGCTAAATAGGCTTTGCAGGCGTGATTCCCTGAAGCAAGGAGATGCCTATTCTTGGTACCATGTGAAAGGAACTCTTTGAATTTTGTGGAAATGTGAAAGGAATGTAGGAGAATATAACAGAATAGATCTGGTAAAAGATAATTCTAAGAAAAAAAACATCTGTTCTTTTGTATTTTTTTTGTACCATCATCTTTGAAATGCAAGGGAAAGGCCATCATGTATTATTCCAGCCCAGGTGCTATTTAGATTTTGTGCACTAGATGGCAGCAATGTATGTGCAAAGTTTCAGACTGATCCAATGAACCATTGCATTCCTGTTGAAAATGTTGTGTCAAGACTGCCCAAATGTGCCTAATATGTTAATTAATAACTTTTCAAGTTCATAACTGTGCCGTCTCCTCAAACAATAGCATGGTATTATTTCACTGTAATAGCTACTGTAAATTGGCCAGTGCAGTTAGATTAACAAGAATTTAAGCTTTCTACCAATATCAGATATGTCTATGTCCTGGGAAATGTTCTTGTTACTTACTTGTTACTTAATTAAAACAACTCAGTAGGTTTGGTGCTATATACTGTCATTTGTGCATGGCTACAGAAGCCTATAGCTTAGTTAAACATTACAAGGCCAACATTTCATAAACTTTACTGTAGAAAAGATATGTTGATATGCTTCAGTTTGCTGCCATATGACTTGTCTCCAGAAAATATAAGAGTAAAATGAATCTAAAAACTACTTCCATGAAAATCGTCTGTCCTCAGTTGCAGCACTCACTACTGAGTTCCAAACTGCCTCTGGAAGCAATGTCAGCACAAGAACTGTTCGTCGGGAGATTCATGAAAAGGGTATCCATGGCCGAGCAGCCGCACACAAGCCTAAGATCACCAATGCCAAGCATCGGCTGGAGTGGTGTAAAGCTCACCACCATTGGACTCTGGAGCAGTGGAAATGCGTTCTCTGTAGTGATGAATCCCGCTTCCCCATCTGCCAGTCTGACAAACAAATCTGGATTTGGTAGATGTCAGGAAAACGCTAACTGCCCGAATGCATAGTGCCAAATGTAAAGTTTGGTGGAGGAGAATGGTCTGGGGCTGTTTTTCATGGTTTGGGCCCCTTAGTTCCAGTGAAGGGAAATCTTAACGCTACAGCATACAATTATATTCTAGATGATTCTGTGCTTCCAACTTTGTGGCAACAGTTTGGGGAAGACCCTTTTCCTTTTCAGCCTGACAATGTCCCCATGCAAAAAGTGAGGTCCATACAGAGATGGTTTGTCTAGATCAGTGTGGAATAACTTGCCTGGCCTGCACTAAGCCCTGACCTCAAACCCATCGAACACCTTTGGGATGAATTGGAATGCCAACTGCGAGCCAGGCCTAGTGGGCCAACATTAGTGCCCGATCTCAGTAATGCTCTTGCTCTCCGCAGCAATGTTTCAGAAGAGTGCAAGTTGTTATAGCAGCAAAGGTGGGACCACCTCTATATTAAAGCCCATGATTTTGGAATGAGATGTTCAACGAACAGGTGTCCACATACTTTAGTCACGTAGTGTACTTGTTACTCAGACATTATTTGATATTGAGATAAAAACAGCTGCAATGGGTCTTCAAATGAATGCGGGCAGTTCCAACTCCTCTCGTACTTTGGACTGTTAGTAGAGGGCACAGGAAAGACGGGAGAATATGAGTCAAAATAAAATATGAAGTGTGGCGGATTCGTACCCACGCCGACACGGGACATATGTGGAGAGAGAGTTTGAGTCAGCCTGACCTCACCACATGATGTTAAAAAATCATGTGAGCCAACTTTGATAAATGTACAAATGTCACTGATGGATACAAAGGCAACATGCATATAAAGTCAATATTTACTCTAATTACAAAGTTGTATGAGTGCCAGGCTAAATCCTATGAAAAAAATTAGCTCTAGAAATGCAAACATGGAGTTTGGATACGAGTTTGGTTATATGATCCATGACCTGATTTGGATGGAGACAGTGTTAGAAACAGCAGATGATAATGATATTTCAGCACACGGGGTCTTCACTACAGGAGAGGTCAGAGGTCAGAGCTACTGAATGTCCTTGGTCTAACCTGGGCACCACTGACCAACATGGATACCAAGACAACACTGAACAAGTATTGTTACATGAGTCTTTCTATTGCATAATGAATGGTTCTTGGTTGACAGTAGACAGAAGCAGACGTTATGATGAGGGACTTACAAGCTATGCAAACACCAGGCATGTAAACATTACACATGTATAAGAGACATATATAATAACAATGTAGAACTGCAGTCTTATAAGGAATAGCTGCCTGCATCGAGAAAAGGTAAACAATGAAACATACCCCTAGATCCCATGCCTAACACAGACGCAAGCAGATACACACACACACACACACACACACACACACACACACACACACACACACACACACACACACACACACACACACACACACACACACACACACACACACACACACACACACACACACACACACACAAGCATCAGAATGCTTTCCACAAATATTTACTTTAATTACAAAGTTGTGTATGCGCCGGGCTACATCCTACAAACAATAAGCTCCAGAAATGCAAACACAGCAGTTGGATATGACCATGTTTATCTAACCAGATTTGGATGGAGACAGTGTTAGAAACAGCGGATGATATTTCAGCACAGGGGGTCTTCACTAGAGGAGTTGGTCAGAGCTACTGAATGTCCTTGGTCTTTTTATTTATTTTACCTTTATTTTAACTAGGCAAGTCAGTTAAAAGAACAAATTCTTATTTTCAATGACGGCCTAGGAACAGTGGGTTAACTACCTGTTCAGGGGCAGAACGACAGATTTGTAGATTTGTCGGCTCAGGGGTTTGAGCTTGCAACCTTTCGGTTACTAGTCCTATGCTCTAACCACTAGGCTACCCTGGGCACCACTGACCAACATGGATATCAAGACAACACTGAACAAGTATAACATCTAACATCATCATCTATGCACTATACACCATTTAGCAGACACTTTTATCCAAAGCAATTTACGGTAACATTTTACATATGGGTGGTCCTGGGAATCAAAAACACTATCCTGGTGCTACAAGCAACATGCTCTACCAACTGAGCCATAGAGGACACTACAATTGAAGAGTCACTTTCTTTGACAAATACCAACGACAGGCATATGAATCAGAGCTGCTCATACAACATTCATTGAACATAATCTGACATTCTCGAAATTCCTTCTTGAACTTTTCTCCTCCCACAATGGCATACATTGTATTAGCATGAGCCATTGAGTTTGTAAACTACGGCTCGTGCCATAAATCAGCACAATCTACACTTGTAGTTTTTCAAAATGCTGGTGTTTTGAAGCTAAAATTGGGATCATGTATACTGTGCTAATTACCACACAAACTATAGTAACAGAGAGCAATGTACAACACGACAAACTTAGCAGAACTAGTTATTTGTGGTAAATGCACGGGGGACTGTCATCTTTATGCTCCTCCCATCCAAATACGTTACGAAAGTGCATAGATAATTTGTTGACATCAATCTAAAAAACAACCACTAATTTCAGTGTTTGTATCTGTTTGTCTTGTTGCTAAGAAGTCTGCTGGCCAAAACACACCCCTTTGCATACCTATAACGTGAATATGGAGTGATTCCATACCAGACCTGGGATCAAATACTACAATGAACACAAATACAAACACATGTAAAGTGTTGGTCCCATGTTTTCATGAGCGGAAATTAAAGATCCCAAAAATTGTCCATACACAAAAAAAAACTTATTTCACATTTGTTTACATCACTATTAGTGAGCATTTCTCCTTTGCCAAGATAATCCACCCACCTGTCAGGTGTGGCATATAAAGAAGCTGATTAAACAGCATTATCATTACACAGGTGCACCTTGTGCTGGGGAGAATTAAAGGCCACTCTCAAATGTGCATTTTTTTTTATCACACAACACAATGTAACAGATGTCTTACATTTTGAGCGAGAGTGCAATTGGCATGCTGACTGCATCTGTCGGTCACAGAAACCTTTTAAAAAAAATGTAGAGGCGTGGATCAGAAAACCAGTCAGTATCTGGTGTGACCGACAGAATTTTTGCCAGAGAATTCCTCCAACGTCGTTTTAGAGAATTTGGCGGTACGTCCAACCGGCTTCAGAACCACAGATCACGTGTAACCACATCCGGCTTCTTCACATCATCTTTAATTACTTTGATTAATTTTTTTATGATTTAATGATGATTTTTTTTATTTACAATGACGGCCTACTGGAAGACAAAAGGCCTCTTGCGGGGACAGGGACTTGGATATTTTTTTTTATCTAAAAAATAATAAATATAAGACAAAACACACATCCGACAACACAACACTACATAAAAAGAGACAACACAGCACTACATAGAGACAACACAACACTACATAAAAAGAGACAACACAACACTACATAGAGACAACACTACATAAAGAGAGACAACACAGCACTACATAGAGACAACACAACACTACATAAAGAGAGACAACACAACACTACATAGAGACAACACAACACTACATAAAGAGAGACAACACTACATAGAGACAACACAACACTACATAGAGACAACACAACACTACATAGAGACAACACAACACCACATAAAAAGAGACAACACAACACTACATAGAGACAACACTACATAAAGAGAGACAACACAGCACTACAGAGACAACACAACACTACATAAGAGACAACACTACACTACATAGAGACAACACTACATAAAGAGAGACAACACTACACTACATAGAGACAACACTCCATAAAGAGAGACAACACTACACTACATAGAGACAACACAACACTACATAAAGAGAGACAACACAACACTACATAAAGAGAGACAACACAACACTACATAGAGACAACACAACACTACATAAAAAGAGACAACACAACACTACATAGAGACAACACAACACTACATAAAGAGAGACAACACAACACTACATAGAGACAACACTACATAAAGAGAGACAACACAACACTACATAAAGAGAGACAACACAACACTACATAGAGACAACACTACATAAAGAGAGACAACACAACACTACATAGAGACAACACTACATAAAGAGAGACAACACAACACTACATAGAGACAACACTACACTACATAGAGACAACACAACACTACATAAAAAGAGACAACACAACACTACATAGAGACAACACTACACTACATAGAGACAACACAACACTACATAAAAAGAGACAACACAACACTACATAGAGACAACACAACACTACATAAAGACAACACAACACTACATAGAGACAACACTACATAAAGAGAGACAACACTACACTACATAGAGACAACACTACATAAAGAGAGACAACACTACACTACATAGAGACAACACAACACTACATAAAGAGAGACAACACTACACTACATAGAGACAACACAACACTACATAAAGAGAGACAACACTACACTACATAGAGACAACACAACACTACATAAAAAGAGACAACACAACACTACATAAAAAGAGACAACACAAAACTACATAGAGACAACACAACACTACATAAAGAGAGACAACACAGCACTACATAGAGACAACACAACACTACATAAAGAGAGACAACACTACATAAAGAGAGACAACACAACACTACATAGAGACAGCACAACACTACATAAAGAGAGACAACACAACACTACATTAAAAGAGACAACACAACACTACATAGAGACAACACAACACTACATAAAGAGAGACCTAAGACAACAACACAGCAAGGCAGCAATGCATGACAACACAGCAAGGCAGCAACACAACATGACAACAACATGGTAGCAGCACAAAACATTGTACAAACATTATTGGGCACAGACAACAGCACAAAGGGATACAAGCCACCCGTACAGCTGATGAAACTTTGGGATTGCACAACTGAAGAAGTTCTGCAAAAACTGTCAGAAACCGTCTCAGGGAAGCTCATCTGACTGCTCGTCGTCCTCACCAGGGTCTTGACCTAAATGCAACTCGACGTCATAACCGACTTCAGTGGGCAAATGCTCACCTTTGTTGACATGCTGGGGAAGTGTTCTCTTCACGGATTAATCCCGGTATCAACTGTACTGGGCAAATGTCAGACAGTGTGTATGGAATCGTGTAGGCGAGCGGTTTGCTGATGTCAACGTTGTGAACAGAGCGCCACATGGTGGCGGTCATGTTGTAGTATGGGCAGGCATAAACTACGGACAATGAACACAATTGCATTTTATTGATGGCAATTTGAATGAGCACAGAGATAGAGTGAAGAGATCCTGAGGCCCATTGTCGTGCCATTCATCTGCTTCCATCACTTGATGTTTCAGCATGATAATGCTCGGCCCCTTGTTGCAAGGATCTGTACACAATTGCTTGAAAGCTGAAAATGTTCCAGTGCTTCTCCGGTCTGCATACTCACCAGACATGTATCCCATTGAGCATGTGTGGGATGCTCTGGATTGACGCGTATGACAGTGTGTTCCAGTTCCCACCGTAAATCCAGCAACTTCACACAGCCATTGAAGAGAAGTAGGACAAGGTTTCCACAGGCCACAATCAACAGCCTGGTCAACTTTATGTGAAGGAGATGTCACGCTGCATGAGGCAAATGGTGGTCACACCAAATACTGACTGATTTTCTGATCCACGCCTCTACATTTTTTTTAAGGTTTCTGTGACTGACAGATGAATATATGTTGAGTTTTTATTTTTTTCAGTGTATTTGAAATCACTTCAAATTCTTAATCTGTGCTTGATTAAGCTTGCTTAATGGACCTATAGAATAGTCCCAAAACCGCAAACCCCACCCATCTGGCACTCCAGGCAGGCTAGAGCAAACGCTGAAAGTATTTGAAGGATTCCAAACAGTATTTCCACCAGGTCTGATCCATGCTGCTATCCCTGTCAGTCCCGTGCATGGACACTGCTCTGTGGGCCCAATCATTCTTTATTCTGGGCCATCTGTCCCAGGCCTAGAAATTGGATTATTCAGTTTTAATGCTGAACTTTGGTTCATCCTGATAATGTTCTAATATCCACATATCTTGCTGTATTACCACTCTCTCACAGACCATGGAAACAAGGAGAGCAGTGCTCCCTAGCAGTCACTGGGCCCCCTAGTTACTACCAGTGCTCCCTAGCAGTCACTTGGCTCTCTGGTTACTACCAGTGCTCTCTAGTAGTCGCTGGGCTCTCTGGTTACTACCAATGCTCTCTAGTAGTCACTGGGCTCTCTGGTTACTACCAGTGCTCTATAGCAGTCACTGGACTCTCTGGTTACTACCAGTGCTCTCTAGTAGTCACTGGGCTCTCTGGTTACTACCAGCGCTCTCTAGCAGTCACTGGGCTCTCTGGTTACTACCCATGCTACAGTGTGCTACGGCGTGCTGCAGCATGTTGCGCGGGCAACGGAGTTTTACGGCGGGCTACAGTGTTTTACAGCGTGCTACAGCGTGTTACAGCATGCTACAGCATTTTACAGCATGCTACAGCGTTTTACAGCGTGCTACAGCGTTTTACAGTGTGCTACAGCGTTTTATAGGGTGCTACAGAGTGTTACAGCGTGTTACAGCGTGCTACAGCGTTTTACAGCGTGCTACAGCGTGTTACAGCGTGCTACAGCGTTTTACAGCGGGCTACAGCGTGTTACAGCGTGCTACAGCATTTTACAGCGTGCTACAGTGTGCTACGGCGTGCTGCAGCGTGTTGCACGGGCTACGGAGTTTTACGGCGTGCTACAACGTTTTACAGCGTGCTACAGCGTTTTACAGCGTGCTACAGCGTTTTACAGTGTGCTACAGCGTTTTACAGCGGGCTACAGCGTGTTACAGCGTGCTACAGCATTTTACAGCGTACTACAGCTTTTTACAGCGTGCTACAGCGTGTTACAGCATGCTACAGCATGCGAGACGGGTGGGAGGTTATTGGGATAGTCTTTAAAGCAGTTAATGAAGTGCATCTCTGCATCCCAACCCCTGTCATGTGAAAACACATGACCATTATAGAAAAAAGCAAATTAACAGATACATGCATGTGTGCCTGCTATATGTTATCAAATGATATTACTTTTTCTAGGCTGAGATTTAATCTGATCGCGCTTTGTTGACAATGTGCCATTTTAAGGTTATTTCCAATTGAGCTGACATACAATGTGCAGCGTTTACCTGAATGAGGTCTCCGTTCAAACACTACTCTCTGTGTTTGGTGACTACTCAGTATTTGTGTCAATGTGTAGTTCATATATGCCTAATCTATGAGAATAACAATTGTTTTACCTCAACAAGCCACGGAATCCCTAGTTTTTTTCTGCAACCTGCACGGCTCCATTTACCCTACATTTACCCCCATGTGGGCTAGATCCCTAGCAATTCGAGTTCAGCCAATGAGTTTTCTGCCCCTCGCCATTTGAGTAACAGCTAGCAAGGTGCATCCACAGCAGAGCGAGAGAGAGAGAGAGAGATGCAATGACGTAGGGCACATATCTGCGCATATGTGACGTAGTTCGCAGTTTTCGGGGCTCATTTTTGGCTTGTGGGTTACTTTCAGAACTACTAGCTAAAAAGTACACGAAAGTACCGGCAAATATCTTTAAAAGTTGCGATTTCGAAAAATGAATGAATCCCGGCCCAAATCTTAACTGCATTCATGTAGAAGTTGGGAGATCATAGATCCATATAATGTAAAATCACACAGCTTATCTTCTCTTCGGTCAATGCATCAATCAGCAGTTTGTCAACTATAAATAACTTTTATTTCAAAAAAATATATATTCTAGAAAATAAAATATTTTTGTCATCCTACTTACAATATATACACGTGTAAATATTCGATATCCTCTCGTATTCTATCCCCAATTGACATTCAATCCAATAAACAAAAAATAAAAAAAAGCAGAGTCATCCGTGGGAAATAATCTGGAGAATTGGAGAATTAGATACGTCTAGTATACTGTAGACACAACCTCACAGAGGAGTGGCGAGTGGAGGGACTATACAGTTCAGTCTTGAGTTTGGATTTTTAAAAATGATTTCCCATTATTTATCCCTCCATTGCTGCTTCACCCTGACCCTGTCCCTGACCTCCACATTCAGGATGTTGCTTCCTCTAGATTGTTAGCCAACTGGCACAGGCTGCATGTTGTGCCTGACCTGCTGTGTCCCCTAACATGCTGTATTCGCAGCTACTATCTGACATGCCTTTATAGACAACTACCTGGTCAAAGGGTCCTGAACTGTTTGTGCCTCGTCAATACAGACACTGTCTGGCCTTGATGGTCATGTATTATACTGTATGTTCTCTAGCTAGCTGTTTCACTAATAAGACACACTCTGAACAGAAAAACAGCCTGGCCTTTATGGTCATATACTCAATGTGCTATATCCCATCTGACTCTGGACAGCTAGCTAGCTGTTTCATTAATAAGACACACTCTGAACAGAAAAACAGCCTGGCCTTTATGGTCATATACTCAATGTGCTATATCCCATCTGACTCTGGACAGCTAGCTAGCTGTTTCATTAACTTCTTGATAAACTTTGAACTGGAAAAACAGCCTGGTCTTGATGGTCAACTTCTCAGAAATGTACATAAACCGGTCAGGAAGCTGAAAGGTGTCTAGACCAACTGCAGTGGTGTAAAGTACTTAAGCAAAACAATGTTTAAAGTACTACTTAAGTCGTTTTATGGATATCTGTACTTTACTATTTATATTTTTGACAACTTTTACTTTCCTGAAGAAAATAATGTACATTTTACTCCATACATTTTCCCTGACACACAAATGGTCCAATTCACACACTTCTCAAGAGATCTTCCCTGGTCATCCCTACTGCCTCTGATCTGGAGGACTCACTAAACGGATAACATCCCTGGTCATCCCTACTGCCTCTGATCTGGGGGACTCACTAAACAGAGAACATCCCTGGTCATCCCTACTGCCTCTGATCTGGGGGACTCACTAAACAGAGAACATCCCTGGTCATCCCTACTGCCTCTGATCTGGGAGACTCACTAAACGGATAACATCCCTGGTCATCCCTACTGCCTCCGATCTGGCAGACTCACTAAACAGAGAACATCCCTGGTCATCCCTACTGCCTCTGATCTGGCAGACTCACTAAACAGAGAACATCCTTGGTCATCCCTACTGCCTCTGATCTGGGGGACTCACTAAACAGAGAACATCCCTGGTCATCCCTACTGGCTCTGATCTGGGGGACTCACTAAACAGAGAACATCCCTGGTCATCCCTACTGGCTCTGATCTGGGGGACTCATAAAACACAATACTTCGCTTGTAAATGATGTCTGAGTGTTGGAGTAAGATCCTGGCTATCCTTAAAAAAAAATCAAATGGGGCCATCTGATTTGCTTAATATAAGGAATGTGAAATGATTTATATTTTTACATTTGATACTTAAGTATATTTTAGCAATTACATTTACTTTTGATACTTAACTATATGTAAAACCAAATATTTTTTGTACTTTTACTCAAGTAGTATTTTACTAGGTGACTTTCACTTTTACTTGAGTCATTTACTTTACTCAAGTATGATAAATGGGTACTTTTCCCACCACCGCCCAACTGTTATGACACCCTTATATCACATTGTTGGAACTGTTCCTGGGCCAGTTAACCCACTGTTCCTAGGCCAGTTAACCCACTGTTCCTAGACCAGTTAACCCACTGTTCCTAGGCCAGTTAACCCACTGTTCCTAGACCAGTTAACCCACTGTTCCTAGGCCAGTTAACCCACTGTTCCTGGGCCAGTTAACCCACTGTTCCTAGGCCAGTTAACCCACTGTTCCTAGGCCAGTTAACCCACTGTTCCTAGACCAGTTAACCCACTGTTCCTAGGCCAGTTAACCCACTGTTCCTGGGCCAGTTAACCCACTGTTCCTAGGCCAGTTAACCCACTGTTCCTAGACCAGTTAACCCACTGTTCCTAGACCAGTTAACCCACTGTTCCTAGACCAGTTAACCCACTGTTCCTAGGCCAGTTAACCCACTGTTCCTGGGCCAGTTAACCCACTGTTCCTAGGCCAGTTAACCCACTGTTCCTAGACCAGTTAACCCACTGTTCCTAGACCAGTTAACCCACTGTTCCTAGGCCAGTTAACCCACTGTTCCTAGACCAGTTAACCCACTGTTCCTAGGCCAGTTAACCCACTGTTCCTAGACCAGTTAACCCACTGTTCCTAGGCCAGTTAACCCACTGTTCCTAGGCCAGTTAACCCACTGTTCCTAGGCCAGTTAACCCACTGTTCCTAGGCCAGTTAACCCACTGTTCCTAGACCAGTTAACCCACTGTTCCTAGGCCAGTTAACCCACTGTTCCTAGACCAGTTAACCCACTGTTCCTAGACCAGATAACCCACTGTTCCTAGGCCAGTTAACCCACTGTTCCTGGGCCAGTTAACCTACTGTTCCTAGGCCAGTTAACCCACTGTTCATAGGCCAGTTAACCCACTGTTCCTAGACCAGTTAACCCACTGTTCCTAGACCAGTTAACCCACTGTTCCTAGACCAGTTAACCCACTGTTCCTAGGCCAGATAACCCACTGTTCCTAGACCAGTTAACCCACTGTTCCTAGGCCAGTTAACCCACTGTTCCTAGACCAGTTAACCCACTGTTCCTAGACCAGTTAACCCACTGTTCCTAGACCAGTTAACCCACTGTTCCTAGACCAGTTAACCCACTGTTCCTAGACCAGTTAACCCACTGTTCCTAGGCCAGTTAACCCACTGTTCCTAGACCAGTTAACCCACTGTTCCTAGACCAGTTAACCCACTGTTCCTAGACCAGTTAACCCACTGTTCCTAGGCCGTCATTGAAAATAAGAACTTGTTCATAACTGACTTGCCTAGTTATTAAATAACGGCAAAATACATTTTTAAAAAAAGGATGACGTGCTTATGAGGCCACATTACATGCTTTACGACCCAGAGTTCAGGCAGAGTGTCATGAAGGGACAGATGCCAGATTGCTACCTGTCAGATCAACGCCTCAATAATCCACCCGGGCTAAAGGTTCACCCTTTAAAACCCAGACAGTCAAAGTTCATGACCCCCATAAACCCTTACCCCCTCACCCCTGTCTCCTCCCTCCGACCGCCTGCCAGCCTGTTCCACCTCCCTCTCTCTCTCAGATCCAGATTGCCTGAGATTTTTCCTCGAAAATAGCAACCGTCTTTGGCATTGACACCTCTGTTTACAGACGGGCCTGATAGTCTAATTTGCTAAACTGTTAGAGTAAACACAGAAGTCTGCCCACAGGGCACCGGCTGCCAGCGGCCACCAGATTTCTAAGTGGGCACGGCTCACCTCTCTGAAGGGTTTTCAATCAGGTCCTCTTATAGAAGACAAGACTGCAGCAAGAGTGACACCTGAAAACCTGAAGACAGGGTTGGAAGGTTAATGGAATGTTGCACTATAAGGGACAGTTGAGAGGTTTCCTAACACTTTATTTTGAGAGTCCCCATGCAGATACCAACAAGACCTTTTGGTTGAAATGTTACACAAAATGGTTTGGTTCTACATGTGTGGAAATGTACAGTACAGTACAGTACAGTGTGTGTATCTATCAATTAAACACTTCAATATATATATATATATATATATATGTATATATATTATATATATATATACACACAGTTGAAGTCGGACGTTTACATACA